>NC_084823.1:41886405-41969846 GCF_958449725.1 Rosa rugosa
CATGCTGTGGGGCGGGACGGTGCAGGACGAGGCCTCCGGGCTCGGGGCGGAGTTCCGGCAAGTGGTATCGGAGGGGACGGAGCTGCTGGCGAAGCCGAACGTTTCGGACTTTTATCCGGGTTTGGCCCGGTTTGACTTGCAAGGGGTGTTCAAGCAGATGGAGGGTTTAGGGAAGAGGATTGATGCGATATTCGAGAGAGTGATAGATCAACGGCTGAGGATGGAGAAGGAAAGCGCGAAGGAGGAGGGGAGTAAAGATTTTTTGACTTTTTTACTGCGGTTAAAAGAGGAGGGAGATTCCAAGACGCCGTTTACTATGACTCACCTCAAAGCCTTGTTTATGGTACGCCGTTTTTAACTTTCACCTCAAGATAGTAATTTATTTGTTTTTCTATTTTTGAGAGATTATGAATTTATGATAACTAGTTTAAGCACGTGAGACGTGGAGTTGTGGATGATTCTGGAGGGAACAATGAAATGCATGTGGTCCATGATTCATTGATTCTCCATGATTTTTTTTTCATTGATGAATTTTTTTTATAGATTTATAGCACATGATGCATGATTCAGATTTTTTAATTTTTATATAAAAAGAAAAATAAATTATTGCGAGACACAAAGCCAAGTACTATTTGCTTATGAAAAATATAATTTTGCAATATCATCCTCATAACATTTCGACAAAAGAAGTGAGGAATTGAAAACAAGTGATGTCACTAGTGTTGCCCTTTTAGGTTGGGCACATAATTGAGATTTTGAACTTGGCCCATCTCTAAAGTCGCAAAATCAATATAAATCGTTATTTAGAGTAAATGTTGTACAAGAGTTTATTCTGAGAGCAATATGGTATCTGTTGGCACATATTGTTCTCATTTCTGATTTCTTCATAGCATGGTTGGAGTACTCTGATCTTCGATATGATGTTACTCATCTTTAAGCTTCTTAAAAACAACAAAACATAAGAAGTAATTATATATTTGTGGTTTGAAAGATAGTTCGTAATGTAAATTAACATAAATTTTTTTTTAAAAGGTTTTCACTAAAACTTGCATATGGTTGGGTTGCATTTTGGGAGTGAGCTGAAAAAACTAATTGTTAATGCTCACAACTTACAAGCATAACTGATAACCTAAGTACCTAACAACAAATTAACCTAGCCATGGTTGCCATTTGTTTCAGTGGCCTCAACCATCTTTTTTTTTTTTTTTTTTTCCTTTTTGCATCTGATTTCATATGAATCAATCAACGCCTTTAACATTGTTGTGTACAGGATATGGTTGTGGGCGGGACGTACACATCCTCCAACACAATTGAATTTGCAATGTCGGAAGTTCTGAACAAACCAGAAGTGTTACAAAAAGTCCAGCAAGAATTAGAAGCAGTAGTTGGCAAAAACAGCGTTGTAGAAGAGTCTCACATTCACAAGCTACCGTACTTATATGCTGTGATGAAAGAAACACTGCGTTTGCACCCAGCCCTGCCTCTATTAGTCCCACATTGCCCAAGTGAGACATGTACTGTGGGGGGTTATACCATTCCAAAGGGGTCTAGGATTTTTGTTAATGTTTGGGCTATACATAGAGACCCTTCTAGTTGGGAAAACCCATTGGAGTTTGATCCAACTAGATTCTTGGATGGTAAATGGGATTACAGTGGGAGTGACTTCAAGTATTTTCCTTTTGGGTCCGGGAGAAGAATATGTGCAGGGATAGCATTGGCTGACCGGATGGTGATGCATTCGCTTGCTACACTGCTGCATTCTTTTGATTGGAAATTGCCACAGGGTGAGAAGTTGGATCTTTCGGAGAAGTTTGGTATTGTATTGAAGAAGAAGATATCTTTGGTTGCCATCCCAACTCCAAGGTTATCAGATCCAGCACTCTATGAGTAGCCGACAAAGTGCTTTGTGATGTCAACTTCTGTTAGGGTTAATTTGGGCCTAAGACCGTACATATTTCTACTCATGATGTACGTACTGAATCTACTTTGGTGATTGGAGCAAATTATACTCTATACTAAAAGGCAAATTCTAAATTACTGTTCATTACTACTTAATAAAATAGTGATTGGACGATTTTTCCCATGTATGTTGCAAGATTTACCTCTCTCTTTCTCTCTACCCCGCATTGCTGCGGGGTCTTAGCAACTAGTTTCTTTCCTAAGTAGTATCAGCTCATGCCAAAACAATAAGTGGTATAACTAAGGTAATCTATCCCCTAATTATACTCTATACTAAAAGGCAAACCCTAAAACACTGTTTATTACTATTCAATAAATAGGATGATTTGCAAGATTTACCTTTTTGTCTTGTATTTGTAGCAAGTGTTGTAGTCGATCTTCAAGCTATATGCAATTTTCCTCTGTATATTTCCCACTCCTGCAGAAAAGAAATACTTGGTGAGTTACAACTAGTCTTACTCTAATTAAGAAGAAGAAGAAGATGATGATTGTACAATATAGAAAGTTCAGGACTTGATTTTTAATTGTTGGTTTCAAGAGCTGCATTGTATGTATTGGTAATCAGGTTACTTAAATGAAATCTCTTATTGTTTTTTTTCTAATATGAGTGTGATATATTGTCGTCTTTCCATATAAAAGAAATAATAATAAAAAATTATTGTTCTTTCCAAGAAATTTTTAACGAATTTGATGAAACTTATTTTACCGACTAAAAGAAAAAAAGATAAACATTAGTAAATAATTTCTTAGTTTTCATCTGTGCGTGTCTAGTCACATACAGAAGTAATGTCATTCAATACTACGAGAGATTAGCAAGATAAATATTAATAAAAATTTCTTAATTTTCACGTGTGCGTGTCTGATGGCATACCGAAGTAATGTCATTAAATACACTGTACACGAATCTTATGCACAAGTAGTAGTGAAGTAGAAAGAGTTCTTGGTTCAAAAAAAAGAAGAAGAAAGAGTTCTGCTAATAAAAAATATTAACAAGTGGTGTATGATTGCAGTTGGCAATATCATCCGAATCTTATGTCGCCGGCATTATGCATGCATGGCGCCCGAGGAGGTATGCCGGTTAAATGTCCGATGATACGGAATCTTCAATGGTTGATCCTGGAGCGGCCTTAATTGGACTCTTGTGATTAATTTACAAATGAGCAACCTGTTTGAACCCTTGGCACACCTTAAGCAAAAAAGTGACGATGACACAGTGGTGAAATTAATAGATTCAGTTTCTGTCTTTGTACGCTAACAAAAAATAAAATAATATGTTTGCTTGTTTATTGTTGATGATTTTTTTCGATCTGTCGTAGATATTTTGAGTTTTCCGTTAAAGGACAAAGCTCTTACTAGTTAACAATGAAATAAGTGTCAATTAGCAAAGAAACTAAAAGACTGAAGAAGCTCTTCAACAACTCGACAAATAAACTAATCTATCTGTCTATAAGGCCAAACCTCCTTCTCCAAATAATTTCAAAATGCCAAAATTGAACTTTACTAAATAATAATATTGAAATATAAAAACCATGAAAATAGACAATGAACAACTTCAAAGTTATTAAAATTTTAAGTCAATTTTTTCCCTAACAATTATATTCTATCCGTGAATATGTTATTGATCTTGTCAATTAGCTTATGGTTGTTGGTAGGGCTGTCACTCGGTCGGTTCGAATCGGTTATAAGTATTACCAACTTCAAAACCAAAGCCTTCGGTTTCAAAATTGAGCTACCAATTACCAACCAAAATTTTCGATTTTTAATCATATCTACCAAATTCGGTATTTCGGTTTTCAGTATTACCAACTTTAAAACAACTAATTCTTTGTAATATAAATTAGAATGAACAAAATTAGGTTTTTCAATTTTTTAACCGTAAACTTCGTATTCATCTACTAATCATAGCTTTATTTTGTATATATGACATCAAATTTTATCTATTTTCAATAAAACTAGGTTATTTAACCATCTTGGACTAGGTTACTCAAAATACATGTACTATTAATTATGTAGTATATTGAGTAATGTTCATACTATTATGAAAACTTTTATGTTTATTTCTTAATATACATGTATGTGCATTGAAAACCATAGTATATAAAGCTAATATTTAAATAATCGGTAAATTCGGTATTTACCAAAACCAAACCAACATTTTCGGTAATTTTCAATTTCGGTTACCAAAAAGTCGGTTTACCAAACCTAAAGTATCGGTTGGTATTCGGTCGGTTTGGTAATTACCAAACCAAGTGGCAGCCCTAGTTGTAGGGACCTCATGGTTGTTTGTTTAATAAAACTCGAGTTTTGTATTATAATATTTTTTTGGAGTTTCTCGTCTACTCTGTCAAATCCAGTGTATTATCGGAGTTAATTATTGATCTTGTCAGTTAGTTCATGGTTGTATGAGTTATGTATTTTAATATTAGGGGAGTGAAATTTGCACTCTCCTTGTTAATTGCTAAAAATGGTTCAAGCTTCGACCCTAAGTAAATGGAGGTCTAAATTTTTAGGTTGCAAGCCTTTTTTAAGTAGGAGTAATTTTCTATATGCTTTTTTGAGATGTTTCTAATTGTTATATGTGCCACAATTGAGTGCTAGAAAATTAATTAGGCTACATGAACGATTTTTCTTTAGGAAACGAGGTTGTTTTTGCTTGGTTAGGCTTGCTTCATGCGAGCATCCCATATACTATAATAAGTTTAGTATTGGCTCAGATAGGTTTTCCAGTTTGTAAACCGAATTTCTTACATAAGTGCACATTAGATTATGGCCTCTTTTATTGCTTTTATTTCTAATAATATTAATTTCTATTCCAAAAAAAAAACCACAATCCCTCTTAATATTTTAATAGTTTTGGTTTATTGATGAATTTTTCTCTTTCGAAAATACCCCTACCTAGTCTCTTTATTTCTCCTTATGAGCGCGACTCTCTCTCTCTAGAAGCTAGGTTTTTTTTTCTACGTCGTCAGTTCTCTCGCCCGGCGGCGCTCCTGCATCGGCGTGGGCCTCGGCCTCGTCGGCGTGTGGCGTGTGCAGCCGGACGGGCTCCTCCCTTCTTGGGCGTGTGAGTTTCCTCCCAATGTTCTCTCAAACAACGAAGGTTGCGGTGGGTCTCCCTTACCGGCGCTCAATACCGATCAATAGGCGGGAGGCCGGATCGGGGCTCAAATGCGTTAGATCGGAATTTCTCTGGCTTGCGTTATTCGAGGGTTGGTTGGATGGGTTTGCACTACTAGTGTTTGTCGTTGGTTTGGTGGCGGGTTTGGGTTGTTGTGGTGGCGGGTTCCGATGGTTTGGAGGCGTTGGCTTTGATGAGGCTAGGCGGGACGGTGGGGGGCGGATCTGCTCGGAGAGAGGAGGGTGGTGGTGAGAATATGAAGGTGCGACGGTGGTGGTGGTGCAAAGGTAATGACGATGTGACGGTGGCAGAAGGTCATGGGAAATACTGGGCTGGGTTGATGGGCTGCTGCAATTCTTCTGTTAGCTGGGACGGAGATTGGGCCTGGAATAGGTCCTTGGGCCTTTTTTGGCCTGCTATTAGCTTTATTGCTTTATTTTCTTATTGTTTTTTAGTATATTGCGGCTTTATGCCGGTAATAACTACCTATCTTTCTATGATAGGGCGATGTGGGCTTGGTCCCGGTATGCACACTCTGTGTGTTTTGTCTAGCCTAGTGAGGCGGCGAGCTATTTGCTTGATCAAATGGACGCAACCTCCTAGTGGTAGAATGAAATTATGTGTCGCCGGATTTACTTCTGTGTGGCAACATAGTGGGAAAGCTGTGTTATTTGCAATGATACTTCTTCGTAATAGAGTTATCTTTCCGGTATATCACCGCTATCTCAAATCAAATAGAGTAGCCATTTGTGCACTCTTTGCTAATTGGTGCTTGTTAGAATACATAGTTTCTGTGGAGAGTCTTGGTATTATTTCAGGATGTTCTCTCTATGCTTATTGTAATTTGGGTTTAGGCTCTACGTCCCCTCCTTGTATTCTTCAATTTCATTAATCAAGGCTTGAGGGCAGCCGCACCAGCCCATTTCAAATTAAAAAAAAAGTCTCTTTATTTCTCTTGTTCTCTTATCTCTTTCTAAAACTCAATAGATTAGAACAGCGACAAGGCCAAAATTGATTATGAACACAGATGATCGAATCAATGAATTTCACAACATCGATTCACCTAGTCCTTCTTGTGTTGCTTCTTCTAATGTCGGTTTTTGTTTGTGGCAAAGAAATATTGAAAATTTTGGCTACTCTAGCTTCATGGGTAATGGGTGCAAGATCGAACATTTACATATGTTTCTCATGAGGAGTTACATATCAAAGTTATTGGATTTGCTTTTAACATATTTCAATTAAGAAGTTTCCAATGGAAGAGCAAAAAATTACTTTTAGAGCGACATTATTTTGGTTGGAGTATTAGGCTTAAGTTGATGATAGAAGGAAAATTTTTAAGAACAATATATGAACTTAAGTCCACTGAGAATTAATGTTGCCAACTTTTCTAAACTATCACATAAGTACATGGATCTACAAAACCCGATCAAGTTTTCATACATGCCGTCATTAACACGATAACACTCATGCCATTATTTATTTTTCAAGGGGTGATTTAGTATTTTCGTCTCTCTCTCTAAAATGTCTACTTCTTTCTTTGACTGATTGATTACCCACTTGACTCTCTCTAATCCTTTAAAGAACCCATTTCTTCTCTCTCAATCTTTGCTTTCCCAGAAAAACCCATTACTGGGTTTCTTGCTTACTCCGACCTTTAATGGCTGCCGAGAACGCACTGAAGTCCAAAGAGGTCTCAGCGATGATCAAACATGCCTTCATTTTTTATCCAACTCTCTCATTCTCGCCCTCAAGATCCACCATTTCCGAGATGCACCCAGACGAAGTCTCGACCCACCAATAAGCCCACACTGCTCGGGCCTAGACCTACCATCATCCGACTCAGAAACCGACAGCGTCCCACCCTTCTCGGAATTCTCCTTCTCCGACCTCAAAACCGCCATCAACAACTTCAGTTCTGACTACATAGTATCCGAGAGTGGTGAGAAAGCCCCCAACGTTGTCTATAAGGGTCGGCTCAACAACCGCCATTGGATCGCTGTCAAGAAGTTCACCAAGCTGGCATGGCTCGATCCCAAACAGTTTGCGATAGCCTTCAAAAATTAATTTGTTTTCTTTTTTTTATTGAGAGAAAAATAAATATTTTGGAGCAATGGAGACAAAAGTTGCTTGGTTCTTTAATCACAACATAAATTAAGATTACGAGAGATTAATAGGAAGATGATGAGGAGGAAGAGGGGAATGAGTTGAGAGAGAGAGAGAGAGAGAGAGAGAGAGATTATGATTGTAAGGATAATGTTGGAAAGAAATAGAAGCAGAATAAACTAAATAATTAAGAAAAGAAGGGGAGTGTAGAACGTAATTTCGGGAGTGTGGATTTCACTCCCATAACATTTTAGGGTTTAGTGTTCGAGAATGAAACCTTTTTATTTTTTATTTTTTTATTTAAAAAATGGAACTGATACCCATTGACTTCCCACAAAGAGGATAATATATTACAAACCGGATTGCTACCCATAGTTCATATTTTAAATTTCAAATCTCAAAGGCAATGATCGCACAATCACCAGGTGACTTAAGAATTTTGTGCTCATCCAACTTTAGATTTTGTTTCTGTATACTGCCCGGGGAACTGAGAATCACCAAGAGCTACCTATATACCAAATCCCGCAACCTATCAAAACAGATAAGGGTCAGACAGTAGGTAGGGGTTTTCGGCCTATATCCTCTGATGCCTAAGTCAAATATCTTAAGAAATATTGACAGAGTAACAATATGAAAGGGAATAGTAGCTTACCATAAATAGGAGTAAATGCATGCTTATATAACAAATATTGGGAGTTGCTTTCGTTTTATTTCTGATTTGAGAATGAGTGCTTATTCCATGGGTGAAAATGTGAGGTTTGAACCTATTGGACAGATCTTATGAGGTGGTCTCGGTCAATATTTTTATTGCCTCTTGGACTCGCCTTGTAGGGTTGGATGCCCTATGTCTCTCGATAAGCTCTACTTAGCTCCTGTCATGTTTGATGGCTAAGTGCTTGTGGTGTTTCTACTCAGCACATAGTTGGTATGAACAGAATTAATTTCAACAATTCAAATTAAAAAATACTTAAAATTCTTCCTTTTAATCTCAACTCTTGATATTAAATAAAAGGGTTGGTGACCACAAAATTCTTGGTCACTAGTGACCGTGTGAACATTATGACCAAAAAGTACATTCCTTGGAAATATAATACCTAATAACCTAGTCAACGAGAGTGCCCAAGTTGTCCTCTTCCCAGTACACATGGAACTCTTTGTCACCAAGCTTAACTTGGGAACTACAGTAATCGGTAGAACTGTGTCAGCTTCTTTCACAACCATCAGGATCATATTTCCAGCCTTATCCTTTGCTTCTAGCCTAAGTGATGCGCAACAACAATCACCTTTCCAAACGGATCACTCAGGAAGGAGAATGGAGACGATGTTTCACCATAACTCTTAACATAATTCTAAATTAATTTTATTTTCAAGAACTGTGGTCCTCGGTGGAAGGGTAAAAGTCCCTGAGAGAATGAATGAAGGGTTAAAGAAAGAAGGTGAAAGGGTTAAAGTACTTAATTTTTTGGATTAAATACTGCTTACTCCCTATACTTATAGGGCTTCATCGTTTCAGTCCCTGACCTTCGAATTTCACCTACAAAGTCCTTGAACTCTCAATTTCCTCCCAATTCGTCCCTGCCGTCAATTTTCCGTCAAATTCTCTGTTAAGTTGCTGACGTGGCAACCATTTTATGCCGAAATGTCTATTTTACCCTCAGTTAAAAAAAATTCTGTTTTATTTTTATTTTTCTCTTTACTTCCTCCTCCATTCTCTCGCACTCTCTCACCTCCCAAACACCACCACCACCACCACCTCTTCCTCCTCTCTCACCTCCCAAACACCACCTCTTCCTCCTCTCTCACCTCCCAAACACCACCAACACCACCACCACCACCACCACCACCACCACCTCAGTCACCTCCCAAACACCACCACCACCACCTCCTCTTCCTCCTCTCCATTATCTCCTCCTCTCCTCCTTCACCAACGCCGACGCCACCCACCACCTCCACCATCTGCAAGAGAAGTAAAAACAAGCTGAACTCACGTTTATAATTTAATCGCAACCAAACCAGTAAATGAAGCAACAATCATCTCAAATCTATAAATTGAAATACAATATCCCAAATCTCTCCCCTCTCCTCTGTTTTATCTCTAAGCTCTCATCCTCTGGCATCTTCTCGCTAGACCGAGAATATGCATACCTAGAATCATCCAAAAACATATGCCAACCACCCTATTTACCATGACCTTCATAAAATAATCAAACAAAAAGGTAAGAAAACATCAAAAAGTCAATAGAAACCAATCCAAACTATTTTCCAAAGAATCGTAAGAAACCGATTGATGGTGCAAAGTACCCAGCTCAATTCGTACTCCTGCAGGCACATAAATCGACATGTTTTGTGTCGAATTAACAAAATTTCACCCTACATTCCAAACCAACAGCCAAAAGAAAAAGTACTAATCTCAGCAATTTCAATTCAATTTGCCTCAAACCTATCTTCCTAAATTCAATAGTCCAATTAAGCACAGCAACATTGCACCCCAAAGCAAAAAAACAATCAATTTCGGCACACATCATCACCTGCAACGGCGACAAGCCGTCAAATATCCCGTCGAAAGCTGAGGTGGAGGGCCAAACATCCGTCGTAGCGATGTACAAGAACAAAACCAGATCATGCACGGAGATCTGCAGCGACTCGGAGATCGCTGCGGCGTTGACTCGCTGACTGAAGGCGAAGAAGGAAGATCGGGTGCAGAGTAGGGGACCGGCGGAGAGGTGGGGTGAGACCGAGGGAGGTAAGGCTGTTGACCGTGGAGGGATCGGTGTCGTCTTTGACCGTCAAAAGCTGAGGTGGAGGGCCAAACATCTGCCGTAGCGATGTACAGGAACAAAACCAGATCATGCACGGAGATCTGCAGCGACTCGGAGATCGCTGCGGTGTTGACTCGTTGATTGAAGGCGAAGAGGGAGGATCGGGTGCAAAGGAGGGGACCAGCGGAGAGGTGGGGTGAGACCGAGGGAGGTAAGGTCGTTGACCTTGGAGAGATCGGTGTCGTCTTTGACCTTGAAGAGGACGATGTGCTCGACGACGGGGGATGACGACATGGTGACTGTGGCGAATTTGGGGATGCTGGTTTTGGGAAAAGAGAGGTGGTGGTGGTGTTTGGGAGGTGAGAGAGAATAAGAGAATGGAAGAGGAGGCTCCGGTACTAGACTGGGGCTCCTTAGAAGATGAGGTAAAGAGAAAAAAAATTTAAAAAAAAAAGAGAGAATTTTTTTTAAATGAGGGTAAAATAGACATTTCAGCATAAAATAGGTGCCACGTCAGCAATTTAACAGATAATTTGGACGGAGCTTGACGGCAGGGACGAATTGGGAGGAAATTGAGAGTTCAGGGACTTTTTAGGTGAAATTCGAAGGTCAGGGACTGAAACGATGAAACCCTATAAGTATAGGGAGTAAACAGTAATTAACTCTAATTTTTTTGAATGCACCAAACATCTTTGATTTATCCTTTAAAAAATAAACCCCAGTTTTTCTGCTAAAATTAATCATCTACAAATAGCATAAAATAATTATTCTTACCTTAAGAACTTGGTTTAATTGAGCCGCAGACATGAGCATGAATAAGTTCTAGTGGCTCTTTCGCTCTTGTAGTTGTCTCCTTAGTGTTAATGTCTAAGATTCAGCGGTAGATAAACCTTGGTTAACGCTGATCCGATGGGCGGATCACTACTTGTGATATTCTCAGAGCTTCCGCTACCTGTCAAGTAAAATACACAGGGCGTCAGAGGGAGATTGCGTTGGGCGGTTTTCTCTTCTCCGATGCCTAAGTTAGTCAATGTATTTATGTTGACAAAGTAACAGTAGGTAAGTAGTAAATGCGTAATTAATGTGGAGAGAAGAGAGAACCTTTTATAGGTGAGGAAAGAGCTGATCTTCTCCATGTTTTCGATGTGGGACTGATATGCTTCAGTCCCCAGCTTCTGAAACTTCTGATGCTGTCTTGGCGCGGCGCGTGGCGGCGGGTCAGCGGTGATCTGGGGGTAAGCCGGGGCTCAGGCGGTAGCTTGCTTGACTGTGTTCCCGTAGGTCACACCTTTGGCGGGAGTTGGTACCGCTGGCGGTAGCATGAGCGTGGCTCATTATGGCTAATTATGCTTGCAAATGACTATGTAAGTACAAGTCCCCCAAGTCCCCAGTCAAGGAGGGCAATCTTGGTTGGGGAGTTGCCTAGCGGTTCGAAGCGTTAATTTCGCCAGACTTGCAAAAGCATAATTAGCGTCAGTGCGTTGTCAACCATGGACTTACTGAACGAACGCTTTATACCCTTTCAGGTGGGCCCCTGCTAGGCCCCCCACTCCCCGGCTAAGATAGACCTCCGTTTGGCCGGTGTATTATTTGTTGAGGGGAGCTGCGATGAGCAGAGGGTGTTGGGTAGCGAACCCAATCTTTGATTCCCAAGTGGCGGGGGTCAATCAGGCCTGATCAGGGCCGTCGAAGATTGTTGACGTGTCCCCTTTGTCCCGGAGGACCTTGCTTTGACTGCAACGCCGCGTGGCGGTCGTTGTCAAAGTGAGGCGTTGCCTCGGGAATCGCCATTGGCCGAAGTCCCTCCGCTGATAGTAAGTGGCCAGCAGTGTTGTGGGAACTTGGCAGTGGCTCAGTGAATGGAGTTGTGGTCAGCGGTGACGGCCTCATTTGCGAGGTAAAAGCGGGAAATTCCGCTAGCGGTGTTTCGCCTAGTGGAGACTATCGCTTGCAAGATGAAAGGGGAGAAGTTTCGCTAGCGGTGTTGCGCTTAGCGGAGACTATCTTGCTTGCAGGATGAAAGGGGAGAAGTTTCGCTAGCGGTGTTGGGCTTAGCGGAGACTATCTCGCTTGCAGGATGAAAATGGAGAAGTTCCGCTAGCGGTGTTGCGCTTAGTGGAGACTATCTCGCTTGCAGGATGAAAAGGGAGAAGTTCCGCTAGCGGTGTTGCGTTTAGCGGAGACTATCTCTCTTGTAAGATGAAAAGGGAGAAGTTCCGCTAAAGGTGTTGCGCTTACCGGAGACTATCTCGCTTGCAGGATGAAAAGGGAGAAGTTCCTCTAGCGGTGTTGCGCTTAGCGGAGACCATCTCACTCTTGACGGTTAGTATTCCTGCCTTGTGGAATGTTACTTCGTACAGACGCTTCGGCTGAAGGCATCCGACACGTGGCTGATATGTATAGGGTTAGCGTGTGGAATAACGTCCCCGCAGCACGCCCGTCTCTTTGCCATTAATGCGAGTAATTATTGATTTTGTAACCGAGGCGACGCCTCGGTTAATCCGAGGAGTTAGTGCGTTCGAGGGGCACGTGTACGGCCGTGGTGCGATGTCGTTTTTCAACGGACGCCCTAAATTGGTCTAATGTTGACATAAAAGAAAGGGAAACCTGGAGGTTTAACACTTTGTACTTTTGCCCATTATCGTCGTCCTCAAGCCTTGTTCTGAGATCCGAGAGTATTTTGCAATCTCCGTGAAGGTGTCGATCTTTGGAGGACGGAGACTTTGTGAAGCGACGACGAGAATCCTCGAGCATATCAGAGTTTCCATCCTTGAGGTTGGTATCCCAAATCTCCTCCCTGTCGTATTTTGTTTTTGTTTGTTTCTGTTGATTTCTGGGTTTTTGGTTTCGTGGTGGTTTTTTTGTCGCTCTCCGGTGTCTCTGAGGGTCTAGTATTATGTTTGGGGGTGGGTTTTAGGTGTTTGATAAGAGGTTGAGGATTTTTGCCCTGCTAGATGGTCGAATCTGGGTCTGAGTGTGGATTCGGGTTGTTCTTGTTTTGGCATTTTCTGGGTTTTCTGGGAATGGGTGTTCTTGACGTTCTTGTCTGAAAATAGAGATAAGGGTGAGTTAAGATCCTGTTGGAACTGACTGGTTTGGGTTTTAGGGTTTGTGATGGCTAGCGTCGTAGAGATCTCGAGCAGTGAGGATTCCGGGTCTGACGTGTCGCTCAACGTGGCGGATAGGATGTTTATTGACTCGTTGCGTCCGTCTGCCCCTGCAGGAACCTCATTGTCCGAACCGCTAGACATCGTATGGCTACAGACCATACCCTGGGAGGTTGTTATGGGTCGCGCCGGTCGTCCTGAGAGTTCTAGGGCAAGAGAGGAAGTTGTCGCTCGTAAAAGGCGGGAGGAGAGGCTAGCGAGCAATAGCGCCGCTAGCGGTTCCGCTGATGTGGTGAGGGATGTTGGCGGAGAAGAAGTTGAGTCAGCCTAGGTTCTCCCCGACGGGACCTCTGTTGATGAGGCGGGAGGGCCTATGACAGCGGCTGCCGTCACCCGTGTGAAGTAGGTTTTCCGCTTACCCGGCGTGGTGAAATTGCGCCCGCCGACTGCCGATGATAAGGCCTCCATTCTGCCAGCGGGGCATGCTGCCGTTCACGAGGCCATCTTCTGCCAGGGTGTCACCTTCCCACTACTCCCCAATCTTCAGATCTTGGTATGTGAGTTTTGTCTCGCCTTTGGGCAGATCTGCCCCAACATGTGGCGGTTGCTGCTAGCGCTGAACTCGCTGTGGTGTCTCTCTGGGTGTGAAGGGCTGACTGTGGCAGAGGTACTTCACTTCTACGAGCTCACCTATGTGAGGCGACAAGGGTGTAGCGGACAGGTGAACCTCACCCGTTGCCAGGGGGCACCCAAGCTGGTAGAGAATCTGAAAGATTCGATGTCTCCCTGGCTGGCGACGTATTGCGCAGCGACCTCGGGGTGGGAGTATGACGCTGGTGTAAATAAAAGGGCGCCGACGTATAGGATCAAGTCAGAGTTCCAGCCAATTTGAGGTTGTTGATAGTCATCGCTGACTGCAGTTGGCGGATACTGTCCGTATGATGTGCATGTACCATATGTATATGTTTTCTAATCGTTACCTCGTTTCTTGTGTAGCGGGTCTTCGTTACAATTTGACGTGCGAAGAGCAGTGTCGCCTAACGAGGATAAGAGGCTGTTGGCAAAATCGTAACCTGCTCGACCTCCGCCTGCTCACCGGGTGGGAACTGTTGGTTGATCTGAAGCTGACACGCGCCGTTGGTAAGCAATTCCCGCTGACTTGTCCTGTTACCTCTTTTATTTATTTATTTATTTATGCGATGGTTGCATATTCACTGCCGGGAAACAAAGCCAGTCGTGAGGCATTTGAGAAGGCCATGAACCGAGCGAAGATCAAGAACTTC
This sequence comes from Rosa rugosa, assembly GCF_958449725.1. NCBI lineage: Eukaryota > Viridiplantae > Streptophyta > Magnoliopsida > Rosales > Rosaceae > Rosa > Rosa rugosa. Next base: position 41,900,735 of record NC_084823.1, read on the forward strand.
CTGGAGAGCATGTACGCCGCTTGGCTGGAGGTCCAACAAATTGCCGTGGATCCCAAGACATTGGCGGTGGTCCAATCCAAGATTCCCGTGGTGTTGCCGATGCCCCATCACTCTCATCTTGGCGCCGACGGTTCGCTTGTGACTCAGGCGGGAGGGGGTGCCTCTCACGGGGCTGTTGGCGGGAGCAAGGCCCCTGCTGCGCCTGTGCAGCAGAAAGAGAGAGTGCCCGCTAACAGGCGTGGGCCCCAGAAGGAGAGGGTAGTGCCCTCCAAGGAGGCAGTGTCTGTTGCGGGGCTGGAGTCGCAGATGAGATCGCTCCCTGTCGCCGCTGGTGCCACACGGGTGATACTCCGCCAACAGAAGAAAGCGAAGCAGGCCCAGCCCAAGGCGACCGTGGCAGCTGGTAGGGAGGTGCCGACGAGCGATCTAGACTCGTTTGCCTCGTATGCGGAGTTCCTGACCGACCCTGAGCGGGAGTTTCTTTTCCACCCTGATCTAGACTCGGGTTCGCCGTTGATCAATCGCCATACAGTTCTGCCTTCAGACACCTGTCTGTTAGGCTACATGAGATGTTCCTGGCGGCGTCGAGCCAGCCCCGCGTTGAGTGGCAGCTAAGGGGGGAGATGAGTGATCTCCAGAGGGAGTTGGGGGAGGCCAACGACAAGCTGGCGGAGGTTCAAAGGGGATTGACCAAGGCCGAGTGCGACGCTGCGGATGTTCGCAACAAGCTGAATGTCGCCATCGAGAGGGACCTCGAGGGGAATAATCGAGTGTCTCAGCTGGAGCAAGACATAGCCCTGCTGCAGGATCAACTGGCGGCCAAGGTCAAGAAGATTGAGATCCTTCAGTGGGACTCTGCTGCCAAAACCGTCGAGGTGAAGCGGTTGGAGGGTGAGGTTGCCCGGCGGGAAACGGAGAGGAGCTGGATGGAGGCCTCCACCGTGGAGGCGTTCAAGCAGTCGGCGGAGTACAAGAAGGCAATGACGGAGGCGGCAAAGGCTGGAGCCGTTGCCAACCTGGACCTTCTGAAGCAAAAGGGCGCCATTGACTGGGTGAAGGCGTCCCAATCCGCCTGGCCGTCGGGCCAGCAGGAACCCGCGAGTAGTGTGGTCCCTACTAGAGTCGAGGGTGTTCACTCATGTAGTGGAGAAAGTGGTGAGCGTCCGGCGGATGATTCCCAGCGGACTCCACCTCCTACTCAGTCCGAAGTTTCCCGCGCTGGTTTTATGGATGCCTACACCCGAGCGGATGGCACCATATATACGTCGAGCCCTACCGCACATGGATCTGATCAGACGAGCCGCCTGGCTGGGCAACAACCACCGCCGGTTGGGGATAATTAACGTCGTCGCTGCTCCTGAGAACAGAACTGAAACTGTGCCATAGTTTTGTAGTGCCGCTGAGGCCTTTTGTACTTTTTGACAATATTTTTGGGCGGGGAGTCCCGACCCGTAATATATATATGCAGTTAGTTTTTGCATTTGAATTTTCTGTGTTGGATTCCTTGTGTTGTTTGCATGTTGTCATACCGCCAGAGTTTTGACGTGTGCTTTTGTTAACCAACGAAACATTAAAGGAATTAAATTTGTTCCAAGTGCACGGTGTGGCGGACGTGGTCCGCCGAACATTGTTGGCGGTGCCAGTAAACCTCTGTGCTTGGACTTGGTGACAATGGTTTGAATAATTTCTCGTTTCATTAATAGCTGACAGATCAGCGTTTTACAAAAGCGGGATTGTACCCGTTGGGAAGCTTCCCTTAGCTAAATATTGAACAAAAATTTAGCTAAGTCAAGATGCTCTTGGGTAGCGGTATGACTATTTGTAGTAATACTGAAGGTGTTCGGTATTCCAAGGGTGGGTCGTTGTGACGCCATCTTTGTCCATTAAGTAGAATGTGCCGGGGCTAACGACTTCCACAATTTTGTATGGACCTTCCCAAGATGGGCGGAGTGCCGTTGGCGATGGAATGACTTCCTTCATTACCCAGTCCCCCAGTTGGAGGTTCCAGGCTTTGACCCTGGCGTTGTAGAAACGCGATACCCGTTGCTTGTTTTGCAAGTTGTGCAAATGGGCCTTGTGTCGTTTCTCCTCTAGGAGGTCCCTGTCGAGGTTGACGCCTTCGCCGTTGGTCTCAGGGTTGTATCCCTCGACCCTAGCGGTAGGTTGAGTTACCTCAATAGGTAGGACGACTTCAGTTCCGAACATCATGCAGAATGGTGTTTCACCAGTGGTGGAAGTTGGGGTAGTCCTGATGGCCCACAGAACTTCCGGCAGCTTCTCCGCCCATAAACCCTTGGCGTCGTTGAGTTTCTTTTTTAGCAGCTTCTTGATTATCTTGTTTGCTGCTTCGACCTGGACGTTGGTTTGGGGGTGAGCGACAGATGCGAAACTCATCTTGGTGCCCAGGTTAGCGGTGAAAGATATGAGTTCCTTGTTGTTGAACTGTGTGCCGTTGTCTGTGATGATTGTGTGGGGGATACCATAGCGGCAGTAGATGTTCTTCCAGAGGAAGTGAGTTACCTTGGCGGTAGTTATTGCCGTCAGTGGCTCTGCCTGTATCCACTTGCTGTTGTAGTCGATGGCAACAATGATGTACTTGAACTGGCCCTTGGCGGTTGGGAATTTTCTCATCAAGTCCAGGCCCCACGTTGAGTGAATCCATGGACCAATGATGATTGACAGGGGTTCCGCCAGGGCATGGGGGAGGTCCGCGTATTGTTGACATTTGTGGCAAGACTTTGATACCCTTTTGGCATCGTCGTCGAGCGTAGGCCAAAAGTAGCCTTGTCGCATTGTGCGATTGGCCAATGATCTGGCGCTCGAGTGGTTTCCACATTCCCAGCCGTGTATCGTTGCAAGAACGGCCTTTCCCTCCTCTGGGGTTAGACACCGGAGGTTGGGGTGGGTGAACCCCTGGCGGTAAAGCTTGCCATTCTGGATATTGTAGCGAGTTGCTCTCCGCTTGAGCTATCGTGCTTCGACCTTATCCGCTGGCAGTGTCCCATTGCGCTTGTATTCGATGATTTCATCCATCCAGCTGGGATTGACCTCAATGTTGAAGATATCCGCTAGGGTTTTTGTGATGCTTAGCTTGTCAAGACATTCCACCCTTGTGTCCGCTGGACTTTGGTGTGGATGAGCGGTTGCTAGTCTTGCCAGCGAATCAGCCTTGGCGTTCTTTTCCCTGGGGATCTGCGTGATGGTGTGAAATTTGAATTTTTTGAGGAGCGTTTTGACGTACCCCAAGTATGCCGCTAACTGTTGGTCCTTGGCCTAGAAACTGTCATTGACCTGGTTAACGACTAACTGGGAGTCGCTGAATATGTTGACACTGTCAGCGCCTGAGTCGATGGCGAGGAGTAAGCCGGCGATTAGCACTTCATACTCCGCCATGTTGTTTGAGGCCTTGAAATTGAATTTTAACGCGTATTCCTTGTTCAGTCCCCCTGGTCTTGCTAAGATGACTCCGGCGCCTCTGGCCTTGGCGCAAGCAGAGCCGTCTACGTGTAGGTTCCAGTCAGACCGCTGGGGGGCTGGTTCTTCAGCGGCCACCATTTTCGTAATGGGTTCTGCCTCTGTGTTGGGTTCATCCTAACGCTCGGTGAGCTCAGCGATGAAGTCTGCTACTGCTTGGCCTTTCATGGTGGGTCTTGGCTTGTAGTCAATGTCGAACTCGTTGAGCTCGATGGCCCACTTGCTGAGGCGCCCCGAGTGTTCAGGGTTCTGCATTACTTGTCTCAGCGGCTGATTTGTTAAGACATGGATTGTGTGGGCCTGAAAATATTGGCGGAGACGCCTAGCGGCGACGATGAGTGCGAGAGCAAGTTGTTCCAGGGGCGGATATCTTATTTCTGCCCCTTTCATGCCTCTACCGGTGTAGAATACAGGGAGCTCATCCTGGCCGTCTCGTCGTACAATGGCGCAGCTTACCGCCGACTGTGATACCGCTTGGTATATGTATAGTGTCTCTCCTTGCACAGGAATGGAAAGGAGTGTGACTACTGCCAGGTACTCCTTCAAGCTCTGGAACGCCGCCTCACAGTCTGGGTTCCAGTCGATTACCTTCTTGTGGGTCGTCTTTAGAACTTTGAAAAATGGGAGGCACCTGTCAGTAAGTTTGGAAATGAATCGGGAGAGAGCGGTTAGCTTGCCCTGGAGGCTCTGAACGTGCTTTTTCCATTTTGGAGCCTTCATGTTGAGGATGGCCTGCACCTTGTCAGGATTGGCCTCTATTCCCCGTTCACTGACTATGTAACCTAGAAATTTGCTGGCGGTGACGCCAAAGAAACACTTCTCTGGGTTGAGGCGCATACCATAAACCAAGAGAATGGCAAATATGATTCTGAGGTTTGCCACATGTCCGCTGGCCTTGATGCTTTTTACCAACATGTCGTCCACGTAAACCTCAATGATTTTGCCCAGATGTTCAGCGAACATGGCATTCATCAGCCGCTGGTAAGTTGCACCGGCGTTCTTCAAACCGAAAGGCATGACATTGTAACAGTATAGGTCCTTGTCGGTGGTTAAGGAGGTGCACTCTTGGTCGCCGGGGTGCATCTTGATCTGATTGTAGCCGGAGAAGGCGTCCATCATGTTGAGCAACTCGTGTCCAGCGGTTGCATCGATCAGTTGGTCTATGCGAGGTAGCGGGTGATGGAATTCCTGCAAGTATACAGGGTGGATGTAGTATAGTAATGGAAGAGAAGGGGTTGTTGTTCCCACGAGGATATTAAGTCAATTCACAATATGAAAACCTAAATTAATTAAAACCAAAAACACACAAAACAAGAAACACAAATCAATTAAGACACACAAAATGACTCAAACTAAGACTATGATTTTCACGGTTTTGAAAAGAGTTGTTGATAATGGGAAAATAACTTGAAAACAGAAACTTAAAATGTGAATCTAAATAAACTGAAATTGAAAAGAGTCTATAATGATTGAAAGTAAAAATATGATGATGATGAGCCCAGGGTGTCGGAATCAACCACAAGCAATCTTATCTATGTTTTGAACCCACCAATGGATTCTTTCGTTCCTCCAGATGATAATTCCCGTATCTAAGTCCTTCTCAGGTACTCTAGACCATAGTTTTCCTTAAGTGCATGATTCTCTCCCTCTCGGGTAAAGGTCGTATATCCTAACTATGCAGTTTATCCTTCTCAGGTATAAATTTAACATGCAGGACTCATTACGTTTTAGAAAACAAGGAAATCAAGCAAATCATTATTCTTTCTCAAGTAATAATGTAATTTAAAATTCTTAATCACATGAAGCTAATATGAATTATATTGCAGCTATGCCTTAAATTCATCTTCTGATAACTAGATGCAAAGCCCTAAAGGTCGCGAATCAATAGAACTTTAACATAAGCAACAATTCAAGCAGAGATTAAGAATTCATCTGAAAAGAAACTAATAATCCATCAATTGAATATCAAAACATGTAAACAATCATGCTAGGGCCTCATCCTAGCCCTAGAAAAGAGGTTTAGCTACTCATGTTCAAAGAAAACATAAAAGAACTTATTAAATGGAGATGGAAGGTGAACACGTGATGGCAGCAGCTTTCTTTGATGAGAATCTGATATTAAATCCTCCTCCTCCATCTTGACACATTCTCCTTTTATAAGATGCAACTTTTCCTTCTTGCTTTAGGCCTCTGGAACTCCTTAATCACTTAGCACAAAAGAAAGGTGATGTGGCACTCTGAAATTCCAAGGAAACATATGTTGGGCTCTCAGACGGTCCATAATGCTATATCAATTTTCCCAGAATTTTGCTAAGTCATTCAGGCCTTGAAAACTCGAGCTCTTAGAAACACATCATAGATTCGCGTATCGACTGAACTGCCTGTACTTCAATGGCCATAACTCCCTCTAGAGATATCGAAATCATGAACCGTAAAATTCACCAGAAACTAGACATTCGGGGCTTTCCGTGCATATAAGGCTCGTCTTCTGGTTATCTCTGGATCAGTACAGTTTAATCCTCAAAGTTAGCTGTTCTACAGAGGCTACTTCAGATTTTAGGATTGCAAAGCACCTTCAATCCTTTTCCTCTTGTTTTTGCTTCTTTTTCTCATCCTTGCTCTTCATACCAATAAAAACACTAAAATAAGTAAATGAACCATAAACAAGGAGAACTAAACATAAATATCAAGATTAAGAGGCATAACAAAATAGGAAAATATGAGCACATCAGCGGGAAGCTGTCCTTAGGGCATGCCTTGTTGAGGCCTTTGAAGTCGACACACATCCGCCACTTTCCGCTAGGCTTTTTGACCATGACCAAGTTGGAAATCCACTGAGGGTAATTGACGTGGCGGATGAATCCAATGTTCTGGAGTTTGGTGACCTCTTCCCCTATTGCACGGTATCTCTCCTCGTCAAAGGCCCTTCGCCGCTGCTTGATAGGGTAGGCGGATGGTTTGATACTCAACTTGTGTGTGATGATCTCGGGAGAGATGCCCGGCATGTCAGCGTAGGACCATGCAAAGATGGCAGCGTTGTCACGTAGAAACTGGGTGAGTTCAGCCGCTACCTCTGGGTCTAGCTGAACGTCGATGCGGACTGTCCGCTCAGGGTGTTTGTTGGAGATGATGATAACCCTCAAGGATGTTTCTGGGTTGACAGGCTCCTTTTTGACATATTTCTTTTCGTCATCCCTAGGGTCCTCAAAGATATTTGGTGCCCGTGCATGGTTTCCCACCGTAAGGATCTCATGGCGGTGCGTTGACCTCGACACAGTCGTTGAATAACACTCACGTGCAAGCTGTTGACCTCCCTTCACACAGCCTGTCCCGTTGGGAGTAGGGAACTTCATGAGGAGCATGTATCCGGCTATGATGCACTTTAGCTTGTTGAGTGCCGGTCGACCTATGATGGCGTTATATGAACTGAAGCAGTCCACAATGATAAACTCCGTATGGATTTCCGCCGTACATGGACTAACGCCGATAACAAGTCGCATGTAGTCAGAACCCAATGGCTGCGTGACATCACCGGAGAAGCTGAGTAACGGCTCATGATCCTGTAGTAATTTTCTATTCCGCTGGAGTTTGTTGTAGCATCCATTGAAGATGACATTGACAGCAGACCCGCTGTCAATAAGGACCCTTCCCACTGACCATTTATCGAGTATGGCATCGATCAAGAATGGATCATCGTGGGGCAGATGTACTTCGCACTCCTCCTCCTCTGAGAAGGTAATGGGCTCCCAACCAGATTTTGGGAGTTTAGCGGACCTCTCATAGCGGATATTGCAAACTTCTTTGGGGTGGTTAGCACGTACATAGCGCTTTTTTGCCCTGTGAGACATGTTGGTGATTGGAGTACCACCGTCAATGGTGTTGATGCGGCCCATGGGCTCAATGTTAGCGATCACGGGTGGTGGTTGGCGCTCCTTGAATTGTTTCATCTTACCTTCTCGGTACAAAGTCTCAATAGTTGTTTTGAGCGCATTGCAGTTATTGGTATTGTGCCCGCTGTCCTCGTGGTATTTACACCACTTGCTGGTGTTTCTAGGTTTTCCCACCCTTGGGTACTTTCTTGGGGGTGGTGGCGGGATCTGGTCCTTGCACTGGTCGTATATCTCCTCATACGAGGCCGTGAGGACCGTAAAAACTGCGTACCGCTGGGAGGACTCCGTCTGTTTATTACGGTTATCCCCGTGAGATGAGCGGTTGCCCTTATTGTAATGTTGGTCCTTCTGCCGCTTGCTCTGGTAGTTGCCCTGTTGCCATTCTCTCTTTTTATCAGTTGGCGGCGTAGCAGGGGCCTTGTTAGCGGTTTCCTGATGGCTGAATGAAGGCTGAGTGGCCTTTACCGGTGTAGGCGGAGGTGGTGGTGTTTCTCCGTATGTAATGAACTCTGCCTGTGCATGGATCACAGCCTCGCTCATGACATGGTCATACGCGGCATTTGGATGGTTGTAATTGAGGTGATAGAGAAATGGCCCCTTGAGGAGTCCCTGCTTGAAAGCTGCCAGTGCCATTGTCTTATCGAGATCGCGGCATTGGGACGTTGCCGCTCGCCACCTGGTGACAAATGCCTTCAATGTTTCCTCCGCTCCCTGCCTGAGGTTGAATAATTGAGTTGTGTTATGGTGTCTGGCAGCCAATAGGATGAACCGAGAGAGAAAAACATTTGATAGTGCATGGAATGAGTCAATGGACCCCAGCGAGCACTCAAAAAACCAACTCATCGCCTCACTATCCAGCGTTTCGATGAACAAGTGGCAGAGGGTGGCGTCATCGAACCCCTTGTTGTTGGTGACTTTTTTGAAGGTATCCATATGGACAAAGGGGTCAGTCATGCCGCCGTAATGTGACATCTTTGGTGTCTTGGCGTGTGCTGAGCGGATGGCATGCAGGATCCTAGCGGTGAATGGTCCTGGTCTGGACGCAAAGAGTGGATTTGGAATTGGCGTTGGGGCGCCTGCCTCCGCCCAGATTAGCCTTTGCTCTAGTTGTTGCATCCTTTCTAGGATTAGGGCGGTTGTGTCGCCAGCGGGCCCCTCCTGGAAGTTCCGCTAAACCAGCTCCTGCCTCGGGGCAGGTGGATTACCTTCCATTCTAGCCCTAGCTGCCGAGCGGTTGGTGGTTGGCTGTGATTTAGCCTCTTGCTCCACCATTAGGCGAGGTAGAGGCGGTGGGCCCATTATTTCCTGTGGGTTCAGCGGTACTTGCATCTATATGATTGGCATGGGTACCATTCCGCTAGTATTGGGTCGACTGCGTCTGGTGCTCTGCGATTGCTCGCTCTGCGCTGGGTTAGCGTTTGTTTCTAGCGCCCTCTTCAGTTCGTCGAATCTTGACATCAGTGTGGCTACCTGCTTTTGGGCCTCCGCCTTCTCTCGGCGTTCTTGCTCGCACTCCCTATTTGCCTTGTGGAGGTCCGCCAGTGCCAGCTCGTACATAGCGGCAAGGTCCTGTACCGGTGGGCGACTGCTGCTCGGCGGAGCCTCCGCTGTAGTTTGAGTTGGTGGGACCTGGGGAGTAATCTGGGGTTCCACGTTGGGGTTGATCGGTGTGTTGAATAGTGCACGGTTAACATTAACCGCTGGGATAACGTTAATCGCTGGGTTGGTGGGGGTTGGCGGATTGATCCGCTTGCTCTTCAGCGTTTCCCCCGCTACCGTTAGTCATGGTGGATGTTGTGGTGGGATGGCCTTTTGTTCAAGGGTTCCCACAGACGGCGCCAAAGTTAATGTCTAAGATTCAGCGGTAGCTAAACCTTGGTTAACGCTGATCCGATGGGCGGATCGCTACTTGTGATATTCTCAGAGCTTCCGCTACCTGTCAAGTAAAATACACAGGGCGTCAGAGGGAGACCGCGTTGGGCGGTCTTCTCTTCTCCTATGCCTAAGTTAGTCAATGTATTTATGTTGACAAAGTAACAGCAGGTAAGTAGTAAATGCATAATTAATGAGGAGAGAAGATAGAACCTTTTATAGGTGAGGAAAGAGCTGATCTTCCCCATGTTTTCGATGTGGGACTGATATGCTTCAGTCCCCAGCTTCTGATGCTGTCTTGGCGTGGCGCGTGGCGGCGCGTCAGCGGTGATCTGGGGGTAAGCCGGGGCTCAGGTGGTAGCCTGCCTGGCTGTGTTCCCGTAGGTCACACCTTTGGCGGGAGTTGGTACCGCTGGCGGTAGCATGAGCGTGGCTAATTATGCTTGCAAATGCCTATGTAATTACACTTAGGAAAACTTTTTCTTTAATGCTTTTCAAGAAGACACCATTCACATAAGTGATTTGGAGAATGAATTGTTGGCAAGCCTTTTGCCATTTTATTTTTTGCAACATAGATAAGTCTTCAAAATTAATGTGCCCAAATCTCAAGTGCCAAAGCCAAGAAGAGTCTTTGACATAAGCTTTTAGACACCTTACCAATTCAGTTCGCATCTTCAACAAGAACATTCTATTTTTTGTCATTAGAACTTTGGCAATTAGTTTATTCCTCCGATCTCTAATTGAAATACTTTTTTTTTTCAATAAAATAGTATATCTTTTCTCTAGAAGTTAACACAGTCTCAAAATATTATTTTTTCAATGAGGGCACATAAAATAATTTGAAAAAAAATTCTTGCCTGCCACCCTTCAAATAAATTGGGATTTTACCTCTATCCTTCACAACAATACAAGACACATCTACAAATGTGATCTTGCCATTGAATGACTAATCAAGATCCACTAACATGTCTTTGTCACCGGACATATAATTGCTTGCTCCAGTGTCCAAATACCATGACTTGTCATTCTGCTTTTTTTTTTCCTTCACATTGGAAGGCTAATAGCAAGGTTCCTTCCTCATTTGCTTATGTGTAATTGCTCCTCCCTTTGCTCTAATTAAACCCTTTATTTATTCTCTTAGGGACTTTTACGCTTTCATCAAGGACCACATTATCCTCGCTTTCTTCTTCCTCATCTACTTTTTTTGTCCCTTATTTTCTTCTTTTTTTTCTTCATATTTTTTACTCCCTTCTATTTCTTCAACGCAATATTCTCTTCTATTTTTCTTCCTTTCTTTGCTCATCTCTCTCTCCCTGCTCCCCTCTCTCTCATTTTTCTTTCACCTTTTGCCCAACAGCAACAGTCGATGCACCACAATTTTTTTGCTCCACCACCTTGCAACAATATGATCAAGTCTTGGCCAGTCACTCTAACTCTTCAATCTCTTTGCAACCTTTGAGTTTCAAGGTTGATCTTCATTGAGAATTTTGATTCGCAATTCTTTCAATAATTTTGGAGCAAATATTTTACTATCTCACCGAGACACAATCACTTCTTTGTCATTGCTCACGATCAGCACCTAAGGCAGCACACTGAATGCCATAATACTGTTGCACGAAATTTTTTTGACCGTACCCGAAAAATCGAGCCTAGGGCTCTGATACCACTTTGTTGGATATCAGTAGAAGCAGAACATAAGGAGAATAATAATAATTTTGGGAGGAGTTTGTTTGGGAGGCTGAAAGCATATTTGGTTAAAAGTTGATTGAACCTTTTTTCCTATTTTTTTTTTTTTTAAAAACCCACCCCTCTCCACCATTGATGAGGCTCGAACACATGACCACTCAAATGAAAAGTCATTGTCTTACCAGCCCACCAAACACATGCACCCCAAGCACTTGTTTTTACTTTCCCTCACTATCTTCACTTAATTCCTTTGGAGCTTAAAGTGGAATAGGAGAAATGTCTTTTTCATATTTCTCAAATGGAGTTCCTTCCTCACATATTACCTACAAGGAAATAAGTAGTTGACTCTTTGACAAATTATGATCTCTTCTAGATTTATTTTTTAGGAAAATAATTTGTGGCCTCACTCTTAGGTGTCATGCCATGTCACCTATACACATCACCTATTTGTCAAATCATACCATATGCACTTTCCATCTTCCTCCCAACACACTAGTCCAACACGAGGCAACTCACCAAATAATCCCAACAAACTCAATTGCAGACCATCCTACCATCAATTTTCTTCTAACTTATTTTTACTTTTGGGCTTAATTTTTCATGAAGTTCAAAGCAATTTGAGAAATTGAAGCTCTATGAATTGTGGGAAACCAATTTTAGTTTGGGTTTTTGAGGTGAAAAATTTGTTGGGAAAGGCTGGGTATTATAGTATTAAGACTTTTTCTGTCACTTGGAGAAATTGATAATGAAAAAGTTTGCATAACTCAAATCAAATTCCAAACCTGGGTTTTCTGGTCTGAAAGGGAGAGTATTTCGTATTTCTCTCTCTTTATTAACATTAATTCAAAGTTGTGGTGCTATTTTTGCTATTGCATGTTACTGGGTTTGAAGGGGAAGAGAGAGAGATGGGTCTACCGGGTTTGAACTTTGAAGGGAAAGAGAGAGAGTATTGTTTCTTTTTTATCTCTCTCTCTCTTCATTAACCAATAATATTATTAAGAGAGTTTCTATTCATACCTCCAAAATTGACATTTGGACCTCTTTCTTTTTTCAAGTGATACTTAACTTTGTCAACTCATGTCAAATTACCAATAAAGACACAAAAGAAAGAAAAAAATTAAAAATAGTATTTTCCCTTTTAGAGGTATGAAATCAACAAATGGTCATCCTCATGCCATTTTTTCCCTTTTGTTTTTGTTATGGTCTTCATCCTTACCAAGCAGCGGAGAAATCAACAAACCAGTTCCTTACTTTGCAGTATTCGGATATGCAATATTCTCTAACCAAAACACCCACAGACCACTTTCTCTTAAAATCATACTCATCCATTGGAGCGTACTGCAAATATATGAAACAAGGGAATCTTGAGAAGTTGAAGAAATGAACTGCTCTTGGCCTCTAAAGATGCATATGCCTACAAAATACAACTATAAAAAACACCGGGGGGGGGGGGGGGGGGGGGGGCTATAAACTGAAAGTTTTTTTTTTTTTTTTTTTCAGCTTAGTTGTATCAAGAGTAAAATAATATAGTGAAATGTTCAAAAATTGATGGAGGTCCAACTACCGATTTTGGAGGTATATGAATAGAACACTCTAAAAAAAAGTTTTTTATTGATATTATTGGATGATGGGTATTATGGCAAAATTAAGGAGGTGTAGGTAGCATGCATATTGGTTATTTGTAAAAGTAAGTTGGAGGTCTAAATACCAATTTTAGAGGTATGAATAGAAGCTCCCATTTTAAAAACAAAAATGTTGCATAAATAGTAATAAAAATGTAGTATTCTTGTTTGAAAGTTTAGAACAGTGGATATAGTATTCTTGTTAACAGTGGAATTTGGATTCTTTGGATAGTATATATGAGGTTCAAAAGATATAAATTTTATGTGTAGGAATTCTTCTTACTTTGTATGACTAATGTGTAGTTGCATTGATTTGTGTTACACTGTTGAAATCCAGTTGATATTCACAGCAGTTCAGTTCAGTTTTTTTTTTTTTTTTTGGAGTTGTTAAACTATCCTCTTTACATTGTATCAGCCTAAGTTGCACTGTTGAAATCCAGTTGATAATCTAAGTTGAATCCTCGTCCACAGTGGATAATCACATTCATACCTAACCATTGATGAAAACCTAGACCCTTAAGAATGGTTTAACCTTCCAGTAGGGCAATGTGGGACAAAGGGAGGCAAAATCATTCGAGACGAAAATCAAAAAGCAAATGCTTGAGCTTCATATTGGAACAGACATTTCCCTGACTATTGCTCACTGAAACAGAGGCCATCCATGTTTAGGATGTTCAATCCCAAACTTTACTTGCAGTATAACAGACTCAAGGGCGTCTCAAACTCTCCTTGAAATCACAATCTCGAGATATCACCCATGTAAACAAGAAAAACCATAAACTTTTTTATTTATTTTTCAGAACAATAGGACCAAGAACACCTGTTGACAATATAGGATATGCATAATACAATGCTGTACATGAGATACACTTTAGCATAGAGCTTTGATACAGACAACTTGGGTGTTGCAATGATGACTAGTGGAGTCATTTTCTGTTAGGTTATGAAAGTTAGTTAGCATACTAGTTAATTGACGTTAATTAGCTTAATTCTGTAATTAGAATGCATGTGTTGGTTTAGTGTGAGCTATAGATAATGTGCACATGTTCATCATCTGTACTCCCTTGACAACTATAAAAGGCTATCACTGTACCTAACTCGGTAACTCAATGTAATAGATCAGCTTCTTCTTTTCATTTTCTCTCTATTTTTGCTTAGTCTCTCTAGCTATCATGGTATCAAGAGCCAGGTTGCGACCTTAGAGCACTGAAAATCCAAGATCTCCATATAAATCTACTGCAAATTCCACTAGTTTCTACTCACTCTTGCTCAGATCGAAGCTCAATTCTAGTTTCAGCTAAGTTTTTCTTCAAAAATCCTGAAGAAATTTCTGGTTCAAGATCTTGAAGAATATATCTGTGATTCTACTGCATATTGATAATTACTTCTTGCATCGAAGCTGTGATTTTGTGTTCTATGCTCTTTGATATCAAAGTTGTGGCTAAAAATTGTTGAAATCAGTTTAGATCTGAAATCTCAAAACCCTAGCTGTGAATTTTAGGCTTTCTTCCTTGCTATTATACTTCTTGCTCTCTCAATTCGTACACTGTGCTCTTGCCACTTCAAATCCCTTACACACACCCTAGCTTACCTTGATACTTCATAATCTGTAAACATGACTATTTCTACACATCAAACCACCACACAAACTACTGTTTACCTCCCTAACATTATTCTTGATGATATAAATTACCCTACCTGGTTATTCCGAATGGAATCTTTCCTCAGAGGGCAAAACTTGTTTGGCTTTGTTGATGGCACCACTCCTTGCCCATCATAATTTTTAACTACCTCTGATGGCTCCTCCACAACACTCTCTGCTGATTATATTTGACACGCTTCTAGCAAGCGCATAATTTAACCCTAAAAATATCATTAGTAGTATAAGCAAATAGGGATCGTTCTATTCCGGGGATTGAGGGTACACCTGTCATTGTCAAACAATTAAACAATTAAAATTAAAACAAAGTATAATAATCACAAAAATATTCACAAGTATAAACATTATTTACGAAATTAGGGGGGTTTTTGTTTTTGGTGTTCGAAAATAAAACTAAATAAGTAAAACAATTAAAATGCAAAAACATAAAGATAATGAAGGAATGAGAGAAAAAATATCAAAACCGAAACCATGATTAAAATCGATTCAAACCCTAATATTGTTCATCTAAGTCATGAGAAAGGAGTTGATCATGTGAAATATTCGAAAGCAAATAATGTCTCATATTTTACTTTTCAATGCTAATTAACCTAAGCGAAAGCACCTAGATCAATCCTATCAAACATGTAATCAAGCCCTAGAAAGCTAGTCAATCATGACATGTTCAACGCAGAAAACACATAGAAAGGCTATCAACTCAAGTGTACAACTTAGTATGGAAAAGTCCACCTAATTGCAATTCTCTTTAATTAAATTCGATCATTGTACAAAACCTTTACTACTTTGATTCAAGTTTACACAAAACAAAAAGTTGATTTCATGTTCTTAAACCTAGCAACATTCATATCAAAACCCTAAGTGTTTCGAACCACATAAGATTAAAATACAAAAGATATCTATAACGCAACATATATGTCAACTAGAACAAAACCAACGAAATCAAACAAGGTTACAAAGAAAGAGGTTGAATTACACCGTGAGATGGAGATGGGGATGGAAGATAAAACGTATGGATTCTTGAATCTCGAAAGCAAGCTTCAAGGTGGAGAATGGATGATGATGCTCACGGCTTGGTTCTTCTTCTTCCTTGGCCTTGCTTGAACTTCGTGGCTTGCTCTAGAGGATAGAGAAACTCACGGCTATGCTAAGGAACTTTTCTGATTTTTTTTCTAAAGTTAAAACGTAAAAGAGAGGAACCCTTGACGTTGAGAAAGAGAGAGTATATATAAGGGACAACCTCCTTGCTCTCCAAGCTGTGTGCTTCCTCAAATTTCTCACGGCAACAATGTGATAACTCCACATAATTTCCTCCAATGCTTGCTTGCCACATAAGCCCTATGAGCTGGTCCAACCAATCACAAAATTCTCTTTTAATTCCCTAAAATTCTTGGCCGAAATACCTTGAGATAATTTCTGGTTTTTATAGTTCAAATTCGGCCAAACTTCCTTTAGGGATTTTAGGAATGTATCTAGACTTGTTTAGCACTTTTCTTGGTCTCCACCTTTTTCTCTTTCCTTTTTTTTCTCCCTTGAATCTCTCTTGGCGTCATCTTGCTAGGGTTTCACGTTGCTTCCCTTGTTTCTCTCTTGGCTTTGGACGGCAAACTCTCTAGATAAGTCTCCAAGTATATTTTCTTTCCATAAAAATTGCCCTAGAAAATCTCAACCAAAATCTTCTTTTAATTTCTGATTTTTCACGCCATCTCCCTTGTTTATCTCTTGGCATTGGACGGCAAAAAGGTCTCTAGGGTTTAATCTTGCGTCACAACCCTAATTGCATGGGCTTTATGGGCTTTTGATCCATTTTGCCGAAAATCCAATAAGTCTTGAGAGTTCATGGGCCTTGTTGCTTCAACTTCAAGCCTTGTCATCTTCCAACGCCATAACACTTCATTTTTCCATTCCTTTTTCATGGTTGCGCGCGTTGGAAACTTGCTTGGTAAGCTCTCCTCCCTTTCGCAGGGTTTCCTGGTTGAAACAGGAAAACTTATTTTCTTCATTTCTGCTCATTTCTGTGGCTCAATATTGTTTCTCATTTTTGCTCCCCTTAATGTTCGCAAGCTCCTCTTTCCATTTGTGAGTTCATTTCCACTTTTTAGCTCCGAGGTCCTGAAAATAGAAACTAGTAAGAAAAATAGAAACTTTCCTAAAATGAAAAATGGCAACTTTCCTAAACTGAAAATGGAAACTTTCCAAAAATGAAAAATAGAAACTACAAAATAGAAACTTTCTACAAATAGGAACTTTCCCAATCGGAGAATGGAAACTTTCCTAAACAGAGTTTTATTAAGGAAATAACGCAGAAAATGCAGTTAAAACGTCGCATTAAAAGGCTCCTATCAATATTGCCTGGAAGACTCAGGATTAGAGCATAGTGAATATGATAGGTCAAACCCTAAGTGCTGTGGCTATGACATGTGCTGTTGGGAGCAAATCTGCTCAAGATCTATGGATCAGACTTAAACTGAAATTTGCTTACTCTAATAAGCAAAATATTCTTCAGCTGAAATCAAACCTTCAGAATGTCAAGAAAGGAAATGATGATATTGAGACCTATCTTGATAAAATCAAGGCTGCAAAAGATGCTCTTGAAACTGTAGGTGTTA
This sequence comes from Rosa rugosa, assembly GCF_958449725.1. Lineage (NCBI taxonomy): Eukaryota > Viridiplantae > Streptophyta > Magnoliopsida > Rosales > Rosaceae > Rosa > Rosa rugosa. Next base: position 41,917,545 of record NC_084823.1, read on the forward strand.
CTATTGGTGATGAGGACATTGTTGTTACTGTTCTTAATGGCTTGCCCTCAGAGTTTGCAGCAATAAAAACTGTCATCAGGGCTCAGTTCACTTGTGCCTCACTGAGTCAACTTAAGACACTACTCAAGGCTGCCGAGATGGACATTGGTAATGAAGCTCAAGGCCTACAAAGCCTTCTTACTGCCATGCTTGCAAAGATCAATACTCCTGTCCAAACCACACCAACTTCCAACTCTTGTGTGACTCAAACATCTCCACCTGTGTCTCAGCCATCTCCCTTGACTCAAAGTCATAATTTGCAGCTCTCCTCACCTGCATCTACATCTATTGCACCTGCCATACCTCCTGGCTTCACAACTCAAGGCCTTCCCTCATTGCCACTATCATCACAGTCTGCCTATGTGCATATTCCTGCCATGCCTTATGGCTTCACTGCTATGCCTCAATATCCTATGCTTCACTCAAATAATGCCATGGTTGGCTTCTATGCTGGTAGAGGAAGTGGAAGATTTCATAACAATGGTGGTAGAGGCAATAACTTTGGTGGAAGAGGAAATGGCATGATGAATAATTGAGGTGGTTTCAGAACCAATAACAACAACAACACTGCTGGTAATGCTCTCACTTGTCAGTGGTGCAACAAAGTTGGTCATAGTGCCAAAACTTGCAGGTCTCTTCCCATCAATCAACAAGGAAACAACAACTCTAACTTAGGTGGCTGTCAATACTGTGGGAAACCTGGTCACACTGCAGATAGGTGCTACTTTATCATTGGCTTCCCTGGACAGCAAAATGAGACTGAAGATGCTGCTGCTACTGCCATGATTGCTGCTACAAACCTTGTTCCACAGTTCTGGCTTGCTGACACAGGTGCCACCAATCACATGACCAATAATCTTCAGCTGCTCAACAATGTCATCCCCTATCCTAATGTTGAAGGTGTACAGATTGGTAATGGTAATCAGCTGCAAATCACACATATTGGTGATGCTATGTTGGGACTAGCTACAACAGAAACCATAGTTTTGTCGCCATTGAATTTGGCGGGTTTTACATAATTTTCCGCCAAACTAATAACGACAAAATCATTATTTCTTCGTTGAATATCGTTTTCGCGATGAAAAAATTCATCACCCAAGTCTCATATTTCCTCGCTAATAACATGATGATTTTGGAGACCAAACTATGGTAACTTTTAGTGATGAACCGAAATCTTCGTCGTAGAAAGTGGTGTATAGTGAGGAAAATATGTTTCTCGCTGAAAATCTAATGACATTTAGTGAGGAATCAAAATATTCCTCGTAAAAAGTGACATTTACTGAGGAAAATAAATTCCTCGCAAAAAACTTGGTCGCTAAAAAGACTTTTTGTTGTAGTGACTATTGAAATTGGATAACATCTTATTAATTCCAGATCTTGCAGCTCACTTACTTTCCATTTATCAACTGTGTAAGCAAAATAACTGCTCTGTGTGGTTTGATGAATTTATGTGTGTGATACAGGACAAGGTGCAGGGCAAAATACTATACCAGGGATTGAGTAAGCAAGGCCTCTACCCCATACCATTTGATCTACCTATACTCAATAAATCTGCAAACAAATTAGCAGCTACAGTTTCTTCAAGTTCATGTCCACAAGGCACAGCTTCCACTCCTCATTCAGCTTTTCTTGGACAGCATGTGAAGCATTCTCTTTGGCATCAGAGGTTTGGTCATCCCTCAAATGAAGTAGTTAGGATCATGTTGGAAAAATGTAAGATGGTACAACTAGCTGATAGTGAGAAAGCAGTATGTGAATCATGTTTGTTAGGGAAATTTCACAAATTTCCATTTCCTAGCTCTACATCTAGATGTGCCTCTCCTTTTGAACTTGTACACTCTGATGTTTGGGGCCCTTCCCCTCATCTTTCCATAGATGGATATAGGTATTTTGTTCTTTTCATTGATGATTGTACAAGGTTCACTTGGATGTTTCCAATGAAAAATAAAAATGAAGTTCTCTCTTACTTCAAATCCTTGTGTGCAATTATTTCCACTCAATTTTATGCTACTGTTAAAACATTTAGAAGTGATGGAGGAGGTGAGTATATCAGTTCAAAGTTTAAGGAATACTTGAACAATTGTGGAATTATTCATCAAGTCTCTTGCCCTTATACTCCTGAGCAGAATGGTATTTCAGAAAGAAAGAATAGGCATATAAGAGAAACTGTTGTCACCTTGTTGCAGAATGCATCTCTACCTAATCAGTTTTGGTTAGGGCTGGGCAAATAGACCTGAAAACCGAAACCCGACCCGGACCGGCCCGGGACCGAACCGGACTGTTCAGGCTTTTTAAAAAAAATTTGAAAGTTATTGAAAGCCCGGCCCGATACCATTATTAAACGGTCCGGGCCCGAGCCTGAGAATGTGAGAAAAAAAAAGCCCGAAGGCCCGATATCATGATTATAGCGACATATGTCTGCATATTACTCGTCCCAAATCAAGCTTACCATAGAGTTGCAGCAGGGGATTATGAACCCAAGTAGATATTTTGATCAAACCCTAGCCTATCTCAGTATCTCACAACTCAGTCGCACCCAAGCTCTCTCTCTCACTCCCCAGTCCTGATCCGATCAAACCCAAGCTCTCTCTCTCTCACTCCCCAGTCCCGATCCGATTAAACCCAAGCTCTCTCTCTTTCTCACCCCAGTCCCGATCCGATCAAACCCAAGCAAAAAGATACCCAATTCCAGAAATGCGACGAACAACTCTCTCCCGATTCCAGAACACCAAACCTAGCACACACGACAAGAACACCATCATCAAGAACCAAAGCTGTGACCTTGGCGGTTTCGTCTTCGTCTGAGGATTCTCACACTACAAAAAAAAATTCAATTGGCTTCACCAATTTGCTTCGGCGTAAAAATGCCGTCGCCAAAGCCTCCTCTTTCGCGACGGCAAAATAATTTCCGTCGCAATTGTGCGAAATATCTGCGACCGTAATAATTACCGTCGCCACTGGTCTTTGGGAGCCACTGTTGGTCTACTTCAGCGAGAATAGCCGTAGCAAGATATTAAAAGTTTGCTACTGCAAAGTAGCTGCCGTCGTGTCAGGGTGGCTTTTATGTATTCTTTTAACTTGTAAGGTTAACAACATCTGAATCTCTTGGAATCCCTCTTCTTTCTTTCACTGCTCTGCCCTCTTTCTTCTTTGAATTCATGACTCCGTCTCGATCCGATACCGATGAGTACTTCCAGATTTCCTTCTCTCTCTCCATCACCTCCTTCAGCTATTTTCCACTCTCGATCTGTCAAAATCGCGAAGAATGCAAAGCGACCAAATGCGCCTATTTAGGTCAAATCCGGCGAGTTACCAGAAGATCTACCAACCAATCGTTCCTTGAAAGCGTCCTCTATAAAACCCAGCAAAAGTGTGAGAAAAAGGAAAAGGTTAGGGTTTTGATTTGATTGGGTTCGTTTAAGTTTCTGTTAATTTGATTGGGTTTTCATATTATGTGAACTTTCACATAATCTAATATCAAATTCTGGATAAGATAGGTTAGGTTTTTGTCTAAAGAGACCGAGAGAGAGTGGTGATTTCGAAACAGAGAGAGCGAGAAAGAGACCGAGAGAGAGAAAGAAACCGAGAGAGAGTGGTGATTTCATTTTGCTGCGAGGGGAAAGAAGATCTGTGTCGAATCTGTCTGCAAGATTCAGATCGGTGGAGAGAAAGCGTTTTGTATCGAAGGTATTGTTTCCCAGATTTCTATGTTTTTTTCGTTTTTGTTGGGGTTTTTGTTTTCTCTTTTCATTCATGTTATTGACTCTGTGTTTCGGAAATTGGGAATTGAGTTTTATTGTGTTGAGTTTGATTAGCTTTTACGGTTAGGGTTACTGAATTGGGGGTTTTTTTGGTTGATTGAATTTGATCATGTAATTTCAGAGTTTTGATTCTGAGTTTGTTCTGTTTACTCTTTGAAGAGTTGGCTAAGATTTAGTATCTGCCGAGGCCTTTAAGTATTGTAATAGCAATATAATTTTTTTCCAAATGTGGTTCAGTGCTATGTTCAAATGGTAGAGGAAGAAGAGGAGTAATAGATATGAGTTTGGTTTGGAGAGTAGGGATTGCAGGTTCGGAAATTTGTGTTTTTTGCTGTTGTGTTCTTCTTCTTTTAGTTTTGTTTGTGCTGGGGTTAGAGATATAGGTATTTGAGTGGAATGGTTTTATCAATTTTGGTAACTTAAGAACTTTTTATCAACTTTGGTGTTATATGACGATCATAATGAGAACGTATAGGGATGTGATGGTGGGATTATATATATATATATTTGGTAATATGATATTATAAGCAGCAGCAGCATATTAATTGTTACTACTGTAAGAAGCAAAGATTTTCACTATCTGCAATCTACAGTGTGTCAAAACTTTTATTAGGAATGTGTTTCCAAAGAGGCAATCTTTGTCAAGTTTAGTCATGTTATTCATTCGAGTCACGTCTTCTAAGTTGAATTTGAGTTTAGGTTTTGGTTTCTCCAATTTTGGTTATAGTTTTGAGTTTATTAGGATCATGTTCTGGACTTTGCCTTTTGACTGATACAGATTGTGATCTTTTGAGTACTTTGTTTGTCCTGCACTTTGCAATTTTGATGGTTGGTTGAAAAAATTAGAAGATAGAGATTTCTTAAGTTATGTTAGATTCTGATTTTTATTGGGTTATTTTTTTCTGAATTTCTCAGACATTAGATAGTGGCTTGCTTGATTTGACGAATTTTTACATGTCTTCTGTGATTTCATATGATTATACTACTTGATCTTATTGTATAAGAAGTGAATCTATTTTTCAGGTAACCTAAGGGACGTGAGAGTTTAAACGAACACCCCCTGAAAAACTAGAACAGGTTTGATTTCGAATGAAACCTGTTTTGCTATTATTGTTTTCTGAATTTCTATGTGGTGCAGTTTTTACGTAATTATCTGCTGTTGTTAGTTTTCAAATGATGTGATTTGTTATGTTCTGCAAATTTTGTTTGCCGTTTAGTTTGATGTGTGTAGTTCATTGGAGTGGCTTGAAGGGATAGCTTTTGTTTTTAAGGATTTAAAATTTTTCATTAATTTGTATATGCTTTTCATAAATGTTTTCACTATGTAGACCTTTGCTGGATACTGATTAGTTTCCTACTATGCGCTAATGATGTTGTCTTCAATTTTGTTCGATTAGAATCTCGGGGATATGTGATGATAATTGTTTCTTTCTGTTAGGAACTATTTATAGCAATTCTGTTTGATTAGAGTCCAGTGAATCAAAATAGTATTTGATTGGTTCAGACTTGCAATTTATAATATCTAAATATTTGTTGTTACCATCATATCTTTGATGGTGGTAGTCTTAGGAATATGATTTGATCTTTTCATGATATTGTTAGACCCCAGAAAATGAATTTAGTTTAGGCTTGGCAGATTCAGTGTTCTTTTTGCCTTTGACTTGATAATTACCTTTTTGATTAAAGATGTATATCCTGTGCAGTAAATTGATTGTAAATTCATGGAAAAATAGAGCCTTCGGTTTGTATTTCTTCAAACAGCATTTAAAAGATTCAGTTCTTTCTGTACAAGTATTTTCATTTGAATGGTTGGCCAATTTATCTTCTTTTAAGCATTTGATAAAGTTTGTGAGTAATTAAGATTCTTTTAACAGTATTTGAGTTTATTTAGTTCTGTTTAGTATGTTGCTGAGTTTAAAGTTTGCACAGTATGTGTTTTTTTTTTTTTTAGGTGTAATGAGACTGTTTTGATTAAGGTGATTAAATTTCCTTTTTTTTTTGTTTGATTTCGAGGGACTGTGTTTGAATTAAGTTGGCCAGTTTACTTATCAAGGAAAGGATCGATCAAGGTAATACTAGAAACTCGAAGTTCTATATCTGTTCTGATATCTTTTAGCAAGCATGTTAGACCTTTAATAGAGTGTTTTTCTATCTTGGCAAACTTTGTCCTTAAAGTTACCTCCTTGAATATTGTATATAATATACTGAATTTGTAGTGATTCAAAATCTTCAATGATAGGTAAATTCCTTCTGTGAAGAATGAAGAATAGGTGTTCTTTTTTGTTGTTTCGTGTCTAAATTACATTGTGTTTTAAGTTGTTGATGAACATCACTGTATATTCAAATTTCTCTTCTTTTCTTTAATTTCTTGCCAACCTCAAGTAGGAAAAGTGGGAAATATACCATGCCACAAGATGAATACCATAGAGTTGAACTCCAACAAATATCTGCTTGTAATTTAAAGGCAGTGATTTAGGTGTTCAAGTCTGCTCTAGTACTGCATTTAGACTTGAATTGTATGTATTTGTTAATCTTTTGCATGGTTCTGTATTATATTGAAATAAGTGACAGCCACATATTTCAGGTTTGTAATCTTTCTCCAGTCTTCGAACTAGAATGAAGTTGCTAATATCTGTTCAGTTTCTGTTTTGCTACATATTTACAAAAGTTTTTGTATGGTTGTAAATATGATCATATGCAAAAACTGATACAAATGAGCTTCGGATCTTTTGGCCTTCAAAATGTAAACTGCTTACACGATGGTTCACATCTTCTTTAGATTGGATCATGCAATAGTATTGCCAGTAGAACAAAGTAGCTAGGCGCACATTATTTCATGTCCTTCTCGTATTTGATAGTACATTAGTTATGGATGAACTCCAGCCCATTGGTTCTACAAAGTAAGATTGGTGATTGGTTACTCAAACATGATCGAGTTATTAATTTCTTTGTAGTTTTGGTTTGTAAATTACTAACTTATTTTCTTTTTGAAAACCAGTGAGGCAGACAATGGGGTTAAGAAACCAGAATTTTCAAGGAATCCAGCTGAGGGTGCTGTGATCATTTGCTTCACTTATGGTATGAACTGTCTACTTTTTCTATCTGTTTGCAAGTGAAGGTTTGATCTTGCTTTATTTGGATAGTTGTTATTGTAGCTCAGCTGAGTTCTAATTTACAGTTAATATTTCCTTTCTGATGCTGGTTCAGAGGCTAAAGAGTTTTTGATAATATGGTTGAATTCGTTATCTGATTTACATTTTTCAACTTTCTCAGGGAAAGGATCGATATCCTGGAAATCAACCATCCCGAAAGTCCTGTCGGCACAAAGTCCAGAGTGATATGAAATTTTAGTAAATTTAGATTCTGTATAAAATTTAAGAAAATCAAACAGAAACTGGCAGCATCGCATGGGCGAGCTGCCTAGTTTTAGCTAAGGTTCAAATATTGGTGCATTTTTGTATATGTATATAATCATACCTCAAATATTATCTATCCAGACTTTGTATTTCAAATTTAATTATCGTTTGAGACTTTGTTGGCTCTGTACTTATAGATTATCTTGTTTGCATAATCAAGTAATCGAACAGAATGTCAATTGTATGTGTTTTGTTAAAAAAGAAAAGATTTTTTTTTAATTAATAATTCACGTTTTGCGACAGCATTGTTTCCGTCGCAAAAATTCCGTTGCGGTAGGTGGCGTCGCTATTGACCTTTGCGATGGCATAGTTGCCGTCGTTAAACTTCAAGCTACGGCGTAATTGCCGTCGCAAATAGCAATGGCGACCCCCTCAATGACAACGGCAAAATTGCCGTCGCCTAGCCGTCGCCATTGGTCTTTTGCGACGGCAATTTGACTTTCCGCGACGGCGTTGCGCCGTGGCAAATTGAATTCTTTTTTGTAGAGTCACAAGTCAACAAAGTTGGTCACTTTCTTGGGGAAAGGTGGGTCTGGCCAGGTATCTCTGTCTGAATCTTCCATTTGTGGTTTATATGCATATTGCTAGTGTTAATCCAAATTGTGATTATTAACTACCGATTTCTCCAAATCTCTGTCAGCAGCTGACTATGGCCACTGATGATTCGAGGATGGGGAAAGAAATTGTGCCAACATTTGAAGAGAAAGAAGAACAGCAACCTCCAACCGAAGTGAACAAGAGAAAGAGGGCAGAGAAGAAAGTCAAGAAGCCAGTGCGGCCATTGAAACCAACCTAACGGAGTTGGGTCTGGAAGCACTTCGAGAAGTATGAGAATCCCCTGTACAAGTTTGAGAATTTGATACAAGTTTTCTGCATGCATAGAATAATAGAATAAGATTTGGATATGGAAGAAGTTTAAAATTTTTCCCAGAAAGAATGAAAGAAAGGCAGGTCTCCTGCTGTCTCTCGGGCCTGAAAAAAACCGAGGGACCGACCCGTTTTAATTCGGTCCGGGCCTAACTCAGTCCTAAAGTTGGTTACATGACTTTTGGGGCCCGACCCGATTACTTCGGGCCCGGGCCGGTTTTTGCAAATTTTTTTTGGGCCCGGCCCGTGCCCAGCCCTAGTTTTGGTATCATGCTTGTGCCACAGCAACCTTTTTGATCAACAGAATGCCTACTCAATTGTTGCAGATGAAATCACCATATGAGATGCTTTATCAGTCTGTTCCAAAGCTTGATATGCTCAGAGTATTTGGGTGCACATGTTACCCTTTCTTGACTCCTTACAGATGTAATAAGCTTCAGCCTAAGACTATAAGGTGTGTCTTAATTGGGTTTGCTGCTGGCTACAAAGGGTACATCTGCTATAGTCCTTCTAATAGAAAGTACTTTATATCAAGGCATGTTTTCTTTGAAGAATCAACTTTTCCTTATGTTGTTTGCTCTACAAAACCATCCCATTCAGCAAAAACTACAGTTGTTCAGTACAAACATCCAATGACTGCACAAACTCAATTTGGTATGCCTTGCTCAGTCCAATCTCAGTCCCACACTCAAACTCCTTTGCCTGCACCTGTCCATGACTTAAGCATCTCATCACCACATAATCCAGGTCAGTCTACTCTCAATCCTTTGCATGTTGATCAACCTGATATTACTATTGATTCATTACCGGCTGCTTCTAGCAATCTTGTTGCCACATCTATTGATCATGATCCATCTGATGCTAATCTTTCACATCATGAGTCTACATCTGTCACTAATACTTGCAACTTTGTGGACAATGATCCTAAGATAGTCATCTCACCTTCATCTATCAATGTGTTTGCTCCTCAATCTGATACCCTTATACAATTTGCTGAAACTGATGGTGTTCTTTCATTATCATCTCAACCTGGGACAGGATCAATTTCTGTTGTTCTTAACCGTGAACCACCCTACATTCCATCCAGTCAGGTATCTGAAGCTAACATTCTTCATCCTGTAAATGGCATTGCTCCTGTCAATGATCACATCATGTTGACCAGAGCCCAAGAGAGGCATTCACAAAAGGAAATGTTTTCTTTCACTGCTATCTCATGTTAGTCTTGATCCAGCTGCCACTGAACCACCCAACTATAAGGAAGCTCTTAAAATACCTGAATGGAGAACTGCCATGAATGAGGAATACAATGCTCTTATGCAACAGAATACATGAACTCTTGTTCCATTGCCGGCTGACAAGAATCTTGTCTCATGCAAATGGCTATTCAAAGTAAAAAGAAATGCAGATGGCTCAATTGCTTGACACAAAGCAAGACTTGTTGCTAGGGGATTCAGTCAAGAATATGGAGTAGACTATGATGAGACATTCTCACCTGTTGTGAGGCACACCACAGTAAGATTAATTCTCTGTATTGCTGCTTATCATAATTGGTCTCTCCATCAGATGGACGTGAAGAATGCCTTCCTCCATGTACTTCTTAGTGAAGAAGTTTATATGACACAGCCTGGTGGCTTTGTTAATCCTAATGCTCCTCATCATGTATGTAAGCTGAACAAGTCTCTCTATGGCTTGAAGCAGGCTCCAAGGGCATGGAATGAAAGGTTTACCAACTTCTTGCTTAAAATTGGTTTATGTTCATCTTATGCAGATCCTAGCTTATTCATCAAGGAAAGTAATTCTAATCATGTCTTCTTGTTGCTATATGTGGATGACATAATTATCAATGGATCTTGTGCAACTCTTATCTCTTCTGTTAAAGCAGACCTCCAACAAGAATTTGATATGAAAGATTTGGGAAAGCTACATTTCTTCCTCGGACTTGAAGTTCAATATATGTCAAATGGCCTATTTGTGTCCCAGAAGAAATATGCAAGGGATCTACTGCACAAGGCTGGTCTTGATAATTGTCACACTCATACTACACCTTGTAGGTCTGGTTTGAAGCTTTTCAAAGACACTGGCACACCATTGCAATCTCATGACATAATTCAATTTCGAAGCATGGTAGGATGCCTTCAGTATCTCACATTAATTTATAAGGCCTGACATCTCCTATGCAGTTAATTCTGTGTGTCAATTTCTCCACAATCCTACAGATGAGCACTTGTTTGCTGCACAAAGAATTCTCAGGTATGTCAAAGGAACCATGGACCAAGGCATTTATTTCAGGAGGGGTCATAATCTGCATAAAGACAATGCCTTTCAACTCCAAGCTTATTGTGATGCAGACTGGGCTGTGATCCCAATGACAGGAAATCAACCACAGGCTTTGTTATCTTCTTGCATGATTCACCAATCTCTTGGTGTAGTAAGAAGCAATTTGCTGTATCTAGATCTTCCACCGAAGCCGAGTATAGAAGCATGGCAGACACCACATCAGAAATCATGTGGTTAATGCACTTGCTTCATGATCTACGTGTTCCACTTGCTGATGTTCTAATTCTACACTGTGATAACATTTCTACCCTTGCTCTGGCTACAAACCCAGTCTATCACTCCAAGTTAAAACACATTGAGGTTGATGTGCATTTTACCAGAAATCAAGTCAAAGCCGGTTCACTTAAGCTCCAATTTGTCACATCCAAAAACCAGCTGGCTGATCTCTTCACCAAAGGATTGCGCTCCCCTCAACACTCCTATCTCTGTGCCAGCTTGATGTTGCTTACAAGTTAGTTAGGTTATGAAAGTTAGTTAGCATACTAGTTAATCAGTTAGTTAATTGACGTTAATTAGCTTAATTCTGTAATTAGAATGCATGTGCTGGTTTAGTGTGAGCTATAGATAATGTACACGTGTTCATCATCTGTACTCCCTTGACAACTATAAAAGGCTATCACTGTACCTAGCTCGGTAACTCAATGTAATAGATCAGCTTCTTCTTTTCATTTTCTCTCTATTTTTGCTTAGTCTCTCTAGCTATCATTTTCTTGGTCACAAGCCAAATTTGTCTGAAAGGTCAAACTTTGTGTCCTTGGGCTACCTCCACTCGAATGAATGCAAGAATGCAGCCAACATATGGATTAACATCCTGTCCGCTAAGGGAAGCCCAGCGGATACTCCCAGAACCAAATGGAATATATTGAATAGCAAATTACCATAACATACATTATTTGAAGCTTTCACAAGTACGAAAATGACATAGTCGACTCAATCTGCCTTGCGCTTAAGCACAACAAGAAATGTAACTGTCTCAACAGCAGTGGCATGCTCTTCACATTTTGTGAGATACAAGTCGAAGAGCTCATCTAATATTTCTTCCCCAAAGTGCTCCTTGACTATCCCTTCCATGCCAGCTCTCATATGAGCGGCAAGTAGTTGCGGCAGTGCCATATTAGGCCTATCTGCCAAGACTACAAGAGGTAACTGTGTTATTGTCTCTATGCTAAAACATCCATTTCGTTCTACAACAGCTTTCAGTTCTTGGGGAGACATTGTATACATAGGTATGTTAAACGAATCTACTTTCTCTTCACTAACAACTCCCTGCATAAAGGAAAAACCACGATGAAGCAAGCACGGGGGGATTTCTTGTAAATTTAACACAAATTTTAGAATTAGTTAACAAAATTTATATGGACAGAAGATATACAGTTGATTTTACATGGCTATGCATCTTATTTGGGTCTTTATAAAAAAGAAGGGAATTGTTTTACATCCAAACATGAAAAGAAATATATTTCCCTATATACATACACAGACACACACAGGATGCTTACCTTTTCAACCAAGTCCATGAGGCAAGATCCCAAAAGTTGCAAGGTCACCTTTGTGAAAGGATAAGAATGAGTGGTGCCGTCAGGGCGGCCTGGAATGTTGAGTACCATGAGTCCTCCATAAACAACCTCTTGTGCCCGGGAATGGAGAAAGCACTCCATGTCTACTGCATATTGAGTTTCATGAGCCCTTATCACTTCATCTGTGGCATTTGAGTAATGGATTCGTCCTTTGTTATAAGCAAGACTGTTTTTGTCCAACACCTCCGCTGGTACTTTAGAAAGCCAGTGAAGGGAAGTAGAAGAGTGAACCAAGTGAAGGGAAGCCTCAGGAAATCTGCGATCGTAGAAAGAACCCGGTACACCGGCAGCGTAGTATCGCCTGTTCTGAGGGAGGGATTTGAAGAGCAGGTTGAAGTCATTTGAGGTATGATCATTGAAGAAGACTTGAAATTCAGGGATTTGAACATTCAAACCAAGCTGGCTATGATACTTGAGTACCACGGCTTCAATTATGTTTTCAACTGCAGAAAATGTATTCGGCCCAACAGAGCAACCCAGATCTGCAATGTGAAAGGAGCTAGGAGATGACAAGAATTCTAGGTCAAGCTTTTCTGCAATCACCTTGTTCAAAAGCTGCTTCGCATTATCCACAGCACCTTTCTGATGCAAAACGAGATCGATCCATCAATCAAAACAACTATCTTATTTTAATGTCTAACTCTAATACTAAGTGAACCACATGTTCATCTTCCACTTAGAAACCACCCTATATGACAATTAATGTGGCATAAAAAGCATTAAATCAGAAACTTTCATAAAATAGGTGGTACACTTAGCATATGTCTTATTTTTCAAAGTTTGTACAATATGTATGTTAAATTTTTTTAACTATCTGGTATTCTGGCAAGTTTTTACAATTAAAAAGAAAACCTGGAAAGTGGAATTTTTGGCATAGCTGTTGGCGCCATCTCCACCTTTCATTGGATGTGCTTCTGAGACTGGTTCACTGGTGATCGTATCTTCTGCTGCCATCTCTGTAATTCTGTGTGTCGGTGGCCACTGATAATGGATCTAATAGGGCGGCATATATAACTACAAGGTGTGAGCTTCATCAAGAGCGAACATATGCTCAGTTTCATAAATGAAAGATGCTTTTACTCCCCGTTTGTAAGTTAGCTATCCATATTTTAGGTCCTCATTAAGCATCAATTTTACAAATGATTATTCAAATGGTAGTGGACTCATACCAATCGCATACATATGCCGGCGATATAAGATTCGGATTCCTTTGACAACTACAATCATACACCAGTTGTTAATATTTTAGTAGCAAAAATAGGTGTATTGAAAGACACGCACATATGAAAACTAAGAAATTATTTCTTAATATAGGATTGATGTTGTTGAAAGAAAGACAAAGTATTTTTAGCTAGGTCTTTTAAATCAATGATTCAATGTCGATGTCAGAGATACAAACATATTGAGATACTCTGATAATGTATATAATTAAGAGTTTAAGACAATTTTTTATGAATATGTGGGTTTTCCTAGAGTGACAGTGGTAGTGGTTTTCCTAGATCATATTTGACCACACTCTTATACGGGTACTTAGGCTACTGGTGTATGTAATTCAGTTTCTAATGAGTATTACCGATTAGAGAATGTCTCTTAGTTAGGTCGAATGTAGTTCGGACAATACAATTAATCTGGACGCATGTTATACTCTGATATTGACCTAATATGGTAGTTGCATAGACATTCATTCAATTCTAACACTTGATAAGTATAGTTGAAAGTCTGAAATTGTTCTGAGGATCCTTTTGAGAATTAAGTAAAAATTTTGGCATAGTAAATCCAATAACTTAATTAATGGATAACTTTGTATGTGTTTCTGGTGGCTTTCTCCGGGTACCTCACACAGAATGCTATACCGCCTGGGGTACCGATGCACCTCCTAAATCCTGTACCAAGAACACACGCTTAGAGGGGTAAACCGTACCGGACGGTTTACACCTCTCCGATGCCTGAGTGAGAAGCTAATATAGGTGTACAGTAAGTAAATAGTAGACAAAGGAGTTATTACCCGTAAAAGGTGGTTGTGCTAATGCCTTTATACTCGAGCATGTGAAGGAAGTCTCCCCCATCTTCGATGTGGGACACTAGTTGTTCTTCTGATGCCATATCAGTCCTGTGTGTAAATAATTGGGCTGTGCTGACCTTGCCCAGGGTCCTCCTGGGTGCCCGGGGTGGCATCCCCAATGAGCCCCGCCATGGTGGGTCGTGAACTCGGCCCATGGCATAGTACATGGGAGTACCGATGGGCCCAGCAGATAGTGCCAAACTTAGTTGAGACTTCCCTAGTATGTACAAGTCCCCCAAGTTCCCGTTCAAGATGTTTCTTGGGTGGGGACTTATTATTGTCTCAGAAGTTTGGCACTAGTGTGCCTATAGGGAGTCCCCCAAGTTCCCGTTCAAGGGATATCTTGAGCGGGTTACGTAGTAGGTAGCTAATCTACACGCTGCGATAGGGTGAGGGTTGGGCCTCCGGTACCCAATGGGGTAGAGAGGATTTGGCTCTGATACCCGATGGGGTAGAGGAAGTGAGACTCCGATACCCAATGGGGTAGAGGATGTGAGTCTCCGATACCCGATGGGGTACAGAGAGGACTTGGCTCTGATACCCGATGGGGTAGAGGGAGTGAGACTCCGGTACCCAATGGGGTAGAGGATGTGAGTCTCCGATACCCGATGGGGTACAGAGAGGACTTGGCTCTGATACCCGATGGGGTAGAGGAAGTGAGACTCCGATACCCAATGGGGTAGAGGGAGTGGGACTTCGATACCCGATGGGGTACAGAGAGGACTTGGCTCTGATACCCGATGGGGTAGAGGGAGTGAGACTCCGGTACCCAATGGGGTAGAGGATGTGAGTCTCCGATACCCGATGGGGTACAGAGAGGACTTGGCTCTGATACCCGATGGGGTAGAGGAAGTGAGACTCCGATACCCAATGGGGTAGAGGGAGTGAGACTTCGATACCCGATGGGGTACAGAGAGGACTTGGCTCTGATACCCGATGGGGTAGAGGAAGTGAGACTCCGATACCCAATGGGGTAGAGGGAGTGAGACTTTGATACCCGATGGGGTACAGAGAGGACTTGGCTCTGATACCCGATGGGGTAGAGGAAGTGAGACTCCGATACCCAATGGGGTAGAGGAGGGGCTTCGTTGTACCCGATGGGGTAGGCGGTGCATGTCAGCCACGTGGGGCAGACTGAGTGCAATAAATGCCCGTCCCCTCCACTGACGGTTTTCGAGACGTGGGACACGTGTAGTGATCTTGCGGTTGAGGTCCTTTTGTCTTCAACGGCCCTGATGCTTTGAAGATTGAATTTAAGAGGGAAACAGACTGTTTCCCTTCTCACTTTTTCCAAAATTCTGAGAATTTGCGAGTTTGCTTTTTCACCTTCCCTCTGTGTGCTTCTGTTGTTGTGAGGAGTGAAGACGAAAGCTTTGAGGTGCTATCACAGAGAAGGCCTTGGCCGGATTAGCGACTGCAGGAAAAGAGGTAAGAGAATGTGTTTTTCGTTTGGCATGATTTTTTTTGTTTTTCTTGGGTTGTTTTTTTTTGGTGCTGCGCTTCTGGGTTTTTTTCTGGGTTTTAGTTTGTTTGCGTTTCTGGGTTTTTGTTTGTTTGCGTTTCTGGGTTTTTCAGAAAAGCAATATGTGTAAGTGGGTAGGGATTGCTACAGCCGATTGGGTGTTTATGGACTTTGCTTGAATTTCTGGGTTTTTCTGGGTTTTTCGTTTGAAGTGGGGAATTATCCGCGCTTCACCATGGTCTTAGATCTGGCTAGGCTAACCCTTGTGTTTCTGATTCCAGATACATCGAGTTTGAAGTCCCCGGTATCGTAGTTAGGATGGAATCAGAAACCAAGGGTGGGGATGCGGGATCGTCGTACCAGTCCTCCGCCAGGCAAGCTGAAGTGGACATCGATCGGTACTTAGCGCAAGTAAGTCAATTAGCAGAGAATACCGGATCCTCGACTGGGGTGTTCTCGGAGAGCAGTGAGGAGTCCGACGAGGGTGAGAGCGAGAGAGGGTCGGCTGAGGCCCCGGTAGTCACAGTGGCAATTCCCGAGGGCATACCGAAGCCTAGGTATACACTTGCGGACGGGACCGTATGCGACGAACCCCAGAGAAGCATGACGATGAAGGAGATCATCGCCATGCGACTGAAGTGGGGAATACCGGATACAGTGGAGCTTAGGCCTCTCAAGGATGGAGAGATGGCCGCAAATCCTGCCCCGGGGTGGGTGGCGCTGCACGAGAACCAGTTCCACCAAGGATTATCGCTACCTCTGCCCCGGTGCCTACAGTATCTGCTGCGGATGCTGAACCTGTCACCGGGGCAGTTGACCCCGAATGCTATTCGTCAAATATACAGTATGTTGGCCATGTGGGACTTGTGCCAACAAGGGTGGCCTTCCGTAAACGAATTCCGCGCGGTGCACAGGGTCCTGTACTCGAGGAAGCTGTCCTGTGCGGGTACGGTGACATTTGCTGCTAGGGACTACGAACCGCTAGTTACCGATATGCCTTCCTCGATGAGCAAAAGGTGGAGGAACAAAGTGTTTCTAGCCGGGGGCCGGTGGCAAATCAAAAATAAGAAGTGGCAGCTGACCGGTACCTTCCAAGCCATCGGGGACCAGGCCTACAGTTTGTTGAGGTAGAAAGGAAGAGGATAGCCCGGGTATATGCCGTTTGGAGTGAGAAGGAGAGGAGCTCTTATAGATTCATCCGGCACTCTATACTTTATAGGCTAGGACTAGGATGGCTTCCCGGTGAGGCTGAAAGGGTTTTTTTTTTTGTGTTTTTTTTTTTTGACACCCTATCCTTTTCCCTTGACTAACTTCGAACTGATTGCAGTGAAAGCACCGAAGAGGAAACCCCGGAAAGGCAAAGAGGAGGACAAGATGGATGATAATCAGCTGATGGATATGCTGATGGGGCAGGGAGAAGACGCCCTTCACGTCGAAGTCGACCTAGGGTCGAAAACTACAGGTCGGTCCGTTGAAGAGACCCTGCTGGAGCTTACTGATGCGGGATACGGGGAACCTGATCCTGAAGCTCCCGCGACCCAAGTCGTACAGCCGTCAGTTGCTGACGTCATTACAATTGCTGATACCGGAAAGGAGAAAGCGCCGGCCTCCGTATCTATTTCCTCCCGCTCCACTGGGAGTGATGAGGCCTTGCTTCCGGGTGAGAAGAAGAGATCTCACAAGCATCGGCACCGAGGTGAGAAGCACGAGGTGACGTACACCGGCCGGGACGTTAAGGGAGCCGGTGCCAAGAGACAGAAGAAGGATCACTCGGTACCCGAGTCGTCGCCTTCGCTTGCCCTGTTCGCCCCCGCTCTTCCGGTAATCCCCAAAAAGCCCATCAAGCAGCTGCTGAGTGAGTACGGGGTTGCTGATGAGAAGTTCGTGCGGGCCATGCTTAGTGACCTGAAGGATATTGATCTCGACCGGGTGCGGGCCAAAGACAATACTCCCAAAGAGAATCGCCGCATTGCCCGGGAATCCATGATGCGGGTACGAGTTTGCTTTACCCTTGTAGCCTTTTATTACCATATATATATTTTAATCGGTGCACTTGCAGGCACTCTTCAATGTGTACGCGGTGGATGCCAGCGAGGAAGATACTCAACTGAAGGAGGAGGTTAGCAATCTCTCCGGGCAGGTGAGGTTTCTTCATGGCGAGAAGGCCAAGCTGGAGAAGGAGCTGGACTCCTTGAAGAAGAAGGTTGAGTCTTTGACTCCCCTGGTTGCCGAGATGGACGCGGCCAAGCAGCGGATCGCGGAGCTTGAATCTGAAATCTCTGAGGCCCGGGAAGAGGTGAAAAGTGCCCGAGATTCCGAAAAAGAGGCTGCGGAGTCTGCCATATCCTGGAAGGAGAAAGCAGACTACCTGGAGGAGCGTCTTCCCGGTGAGAAGCACGAGGCTGTAGAGGAGTACAAGGCCTCCGAAGAGCTCATTGCCATGCTGGCTGCTGCCCAAGACAAAGCTGTTATCATGAAGTTCAAGGAATGGGTGGCGGCCGGGTACCTGGACGAGGCCAAATTCAGGCGGGGCCTTCTTGAGAAGAAGAAGAAAGACAAGGATGCCGCGGCCAGGTCTGGTGCCGGTGGATCCCAGAGTACCGGTGGGGGGCAGTAATACCTGGATACCCTTTTCTTTGTATATGTTTCCTTTTTTTTTTTTTTTTTTTTTTTTAGAAGTTACCCTTGCCTTGAACAATGGCGTAATTCCTGTGCTTGGTAGTCCAGGCTTTTGTGGATTAAAATTTTTTGAATTTGAATGGGAATTGGAAAGGAATTAAAATTTCTAGGATTTTGTACCTTAAGCACTTACTTGCATCACTTATTACCAGAATAGAGTAACGGACAATAGCTATGTCCGGGCATGGCCGGAGTAGGTAAAAAAAAATGCTAGAAATGGTCTGAATAATTCATTTTTCCATTCAAATACCACATGGTGGTTAAATACAGAATGAGTACCCGATGGGTAGCTTGCCATAGCTGTATGGCCAAAAAGCAAAAGCTAGGACAAGATGCTCCCGGAGCTACTTGTAATAGTACCGCAGGCGTTGGGTATTCCATGGATGCCGAGATACGACTCCGTCCATGTCCCGGATGAAAAAGGTTGCGGGGCCTACCTCTTCAATGATCTCGTAAGGGCCTGTCCAGGATGGATCCAGTCCCCGGGGCTCTGGGTAGACCTGCTTCATGACCCAGTCCCCCAACTTCAGTGTGCGGGATTGTACCTTGGCATCGTAGTAGCGAGCTATCCTCCGCTTGTTAGCCAAGTTATGCATGTGTGCCACATCCCTTCGTTCCTCTAGTAAATCGGCATCGAGTTGTAGACCTTCCGAGTTGGTACCCGCGTCGAAGTATTCAATCCGGGGGCTCTGGACCTGTGTTTCAATAGGGAGTACCGCTTCTGTCCCGAAAGCCATGCAGAATGGGGTCTCTCCGGTGGCCTCTGTTGCCGTGGTCCTGATAGCCCACAACACCTCCGGGAGTTTAGCAGCCCAAAGTCCCTTGGCATCGTCGAGCTTCTTTTTCAGTATCTTTTTGATAATCTTGTTGACAGCCTCGACCTGACCATTGGTCTGGGGGTGGGCCGGAGATGCATATAGAATCCTGGTGCCCAGGTTCTCTGTGTAAGCCCTCAACTCATCATTGTCAAACTGGGTACCATTGTCCGTGATTATGGTGTCCGGGACTCCAAACCTGCAGTAGATGTTCTTCCACAGGAAATTTTTTACCTTTTCCGTGGTGATGGCGACAAGAGGTTCTGCTTCAACCCACTTTGTTTGATAGTCCACAGCGACTATGGCGTATTTGAATTGTCCCACTGCAGTGGGAAGTTTACCAATCAAGTCCAAACCCCACTGACAGAACGGCCACGGTGCCAGGAGGATGGAGAGAGCAATGGGCGGTGCCCTTGGGATATTTGCATACATTTGGCACTTGTGGCAAGAACTGGATATTGTTTGGGCTAGGGCCGACATGGTTGGCCAGAAATATCCTGCCCTTAGGGTCTTGTGTGCAAGAGACCGGGCTCCGGCATGGTTACCGCATACACCAGCATGTATGTCCTTCATTATTTTGTGACCTTCCTCCGGTGTTACACACCTCAGACTGGGGAAGCAGTGGCCTCTCCGGTATAACTTGCCATTCATGATCGTGTATCGAGCTGACCTTAACTGCAGTCTTCTGGCCTCGACCTTATCATCCGGTGCCAGGCCGTCGATCATGTATTTCAAAATTGGGTCCATCCACGAAGCTGTGTGATCCACATCGAATATTTCTGACACCGTTTTAGAGGTGCTAGGTCTCTCGAGTATTTCGACCTTAGTGGCTCCATAGGTAGGACTTGGGGAAGTTGATGCAAGCTTAGCAAGGGCGTCTGCCTTGTCGTTTTCTGCCCTCGGTATCTGGGTAAAGATGTAGGAGGTGAACCTCTGCACTAATGCCCGAGCCAGAGCCTGGTAAGAGGACATGTGGGGCTCTTTTGCCTCGAAGTTACCGCTGACCTGGTTTACGACTAACTGGGAATCACTGAAAATACTAAGGTGCTGCACGCCTAGTTCCCGGGCGATCTGCAGACCTGCTATGAGTGCCTCGTACTCTGCAGTGTTGTTGGATGCCTTGAAGGCAAATTTGAGGGCGTATTCGTACACTTGATCGTCCGGGCCAATGAGCAAGATACCGGCTCCACTTGTTTTCTTGTTGGATGCGCCATCAACATATAATCGCCAAGTGCCCGGTGGAGGCGGATCCGGGGCTGGAGGTTCAGATGATTCCCGGGAAGGGTTATGGGAGGGAATCGCCTCAGAAATAAAATATGCCGCTGCCTGGCCCTTGATAGCTGTCCGGGGTTGGTACTTGATATCGAACTCTCCCAGCTCGATGGCCCACTTAATTAACCTGCCCGATGTCTCCGGTTTCTGCAAAACCTGCCTCAGCGGGTGATTAGTGAAAACGGTGATTGAATGTGCTTGGAAGTAATGCCTTAACTTCCGGGCCGATACCAGGAGGGCCAGTGCTATTTTTTCAATGTCCGGGTACCTGGATTCTGCACCAGTGTACCCCTTCCCCTCATAGTACACCGGGTACTCGCAATCGGAGTCCTTCCGGATCAAAGCTGAGCTTACAGCCGTCGAAGATGCCGCCAGATATATGTAGAGCATTTCTCCTGGAACAGGTTTGTAAAGTAGAGGTACCGCTGATAAGTACGCCTTCAAGCCAATAAAAGCAGTCTCGTGCTCAGCTGTCCAGGCTATTACCTCGACGTGTTGGGTTTTTAGCAGATTGAAGAAAGGAGTACACTTGTCCGTCAGCCTGGAGATGAACCTTGACAGGGCGGCCACCTTGCCTGTAAGAGATTGGACCTCGTTCCGGTAAGTTGGGGATACCATGTCTAATATAGCCTGCACCTTCTCCGGGTTGGCCTCGATTCCCCTGTGGCTAATGATGTACCCGAGAAACTTTCCTACCTCGACCCCGAAGATGCACTTCTGCGGGTTAAGCCGCATACCATTGCGTAATATGATGGTGAAAACGATTGACAAGTTGGTTACGTGGTCCTCCGGAGTTAAACTTTTTACCAGCATATCGTCCACGTAAACTTCCATGATAGTACCGATAACCTCTTCAAACATAGAGTTGACGAGTCGCTGATAAGTGGCACCTGCGTTCTTTAATCCGAAAGGCATGACCTGGTAACAATAGAGACCCTTGTCTGTGGTGAAGGCAGTGTGCTCCTCGTCTGCCGGGTTCATTCGAATTTGATTGTACCCACTGAACGCATCCATGAAACTGAGTAACCGGTACCCAGCAGTGGAGTCGATTAATTGGTCAATCCGCGGGAGCGGGAAGCTATCCTTGGGGCATGCCCGGTTGAGGTTTGTGTAGTCCACACACATGCGCCATGATCCCTGAGATTTCTTTGGCACCATGACCACGTTGGCTAACCACCGGGGATACGTGACTTCCCTGACAAAGTTGATGGCCATCAACTTTTTTACTTCAGCCTGGATAGCCCGGTACTTATCGTGTGTGAAGGCCCTCCTCTTCTGTCTTACCGGTGTTGAATAAGGGACAATACTAAGATTGTGCGTACCTATCTCCATTGGTATACCGGGCATGTCCTCATATGACCAGGCGAATGCAGATGAGTTTGAGCGGAGAAACGAGATCAACCTTTCTCTGATAACCGGAGAGAGCTTAGTACCTATCTTAACAGTCCTGTCCGGGAACTGCTCTGATAGCACCACCTCCTCAATGTCTTCTACGGCACCGGGCCGTTCTTCGTCTGAATCGGTATCGTCCCTGGGATCCTCGTACCGTTCCGACAGAGGGTTAGTAGCCACGGGCAACATCTCAGACTTTCCCTTACCGCGAGATACGGTTAATGAATAGCATTTCCTCGCTGCGGCCTGGTCACCCCGGATCGTAGCAATGCCGACCGGGGTTGGCACTTTCATCATCAGCATGTGACCTGCTATGAAGGTTTTCAGACGCCAAAGTGCCGGACGGCCTAGGATAGCATTATAGGATGATACGCAGTCCACCACGATGAACTCTGTTTGGATGGTTGAACAATTTGGGCTTTCGCCTACCGTGATCGATAGGTAATCTGATCCGAGTGGTTGAACGATATCCCCTGAAAAGCTAATAAGGGGCTCATTATCCTGTGACAGCTTGGCTCTCCCTCTGTTCAAAGCTTTGTACGCATCGCGGAATAATACGCTAACTGAGGCCCCGGTGTCCACGAGAACCCGGGACATTATATAATGGTCCATTTGGAGCGTGATTAAGAAGGGATCATCATGGGGCATTTTCAGATCGGCCTCCTCCTCTTGCAGGAATGTCACCGATGTCCATCCGGTACCCCCGTCCTGCCGCGGGGCCTTGTGGAAGTTGAAAACTTCCGGATGACCGAAACTAGAATTTCGCCTCTTCCTCTGGGGATGTAATTCCTTCGGGCCCCCACCGTGGATCGTGAAGATTTGGCCGTACACGTCCACCGCTCCTATCTCCTTAGCAGGCAGGTACCGCTGAAGCTTGCCCCTTTGGATAAGGGACTCGATAGTATTTTTTAAAGCAACACAGAGATTGGTATTGTGTCCAGCATCCTCGTGATAAGTGCAAAACTTTCCGGTATCTTGCTGGGTAAGTTTAGTCTTCGGGAACTTCCTTGGGGGTGGGCCCGGTATCTCATCCTTACTTTCGTTCCAAATAGTCTCGTATGAAGCGTTAAGGATTGTGAACACCTCATACCGGGGGGGGGGTGGTGGTGTTCGCGGGGCCTGCTGTACCCCTGGCTCCCGCTGATGGTGAGTGGTCCCATAACTGTTAGTCCTTGACGAGGACTCTTTGCTTCTTTTGCCCGAGGTATGGGGTGACCTGTCATGACTATGGGCCCACTCCCTCTTTCGTGGCTCATCCCTGACAGTTGAAGCCGGGGCTGGCACCCTTAGCTCTGGTCTGGGGGTGTCTCCGTAGGTTTCGAATTCGGCCTGGGCGTGTCTGATGGCAGTGGCCATCAGCTCGTCGTAGTTGGCTGGAGGATTATGGTTAATCCCATAGAGAAATTCTCCGCGCCTTAAGCCTCTCCTGAAAGCCAGCTCGGCCAGTTCCTTATTAAGGTCCCGGCACTTGGCGGTAGCCGCCTGCCACCGGTTTACAAAAGACTTCAAAGTCTCATTCTCTCCCTGCTGGACCTTTAACAGGCCCTTTGGTGTGTGTATCCCATCGGTGCGTAAGATGAATCGAGCCACAAACTTGTCAGCTAACTCCTTGAAGTTCCCCACAGAACCGACCGGCAGTTCGTAGAACCAACTCAAAGCCTCCCCTGACAAAGTTTCTTGGAACATATTACAACACACCTCATCCGTATATCCCTTGGCGCTTGTTTGCGAACGGAAGGCCTGTAGGTGCTGATAGGGGTCTCCAACCCCCGTGTAGTCAATCTTCAGTGGCTTCGACATATCCGCTCGAATGGCTCCTCTGACTTGTTGGGTGAAAGGACCCGGGCGGTCCTCGTAGGTGGCCAGGGCCCTCCATGTGTCCCTGTTTTCTGTGGCCTGCACCCTTGCCTGCAGAGCATGCAAAGAGTTGCTCATTTGCACAAGTAATGCCGTGTTTGCGTCGGTTACCGGGGGAATATTCGGTACTGGCTGTGGCAACGGTGGTGGTGGTAGATGCCTCAAGCTTTCCGGAAATAACTCTACCGGTACTTGGATTACCCGCTGGGCAGCGTTCCCGCCCGTTGCTGGTTGGGATGCCCTAGCCAGAGCCTGGGTGAGCGCCTCGTTGTGCTGATGCCTACGGTCCAGTGCTCGGGCCAGCGCTGTGTTTTCATCTTCCAGCTCCTGGATTTTCTGTTGCGTAAGGCGGTTTGTTTCCCTATCGGTACTCTGTTGTTCCCGATCGATCCTGGATTGTTCCCTGAAGGCTGCTATCTCCGCCCGCATGGACTCCAATTCCGATACCGGAGACACTTGGTCCGGGACATGCGGGTCCGAGGATCCGAGACCACGAATTTCTTCAACACCTGGTGCTTCTGCTGATGAAGTACCCGGAGAGAATATCAGTGCCCGGGCGACACTTCTATCCCCTCCTGCCGTTCCTTCCGGCTCAGTCATGATTTCTACCCCTATCTGGCGCGCCAATGTTTCTGGTGGCTTTCTCCGGGTACCTCACACAGAATGCTATACCGCCTGGGGTACCGATGCACCTCCTAAATCCTGTACCAAGAACACACGCTTAGAGGGGTAAACCGTACCGGACGGTTTACACCTCTCCGATGCCTGAGTGAGAAGCTAATATAGGTGTACAGTAAGTAAATAGTAGACAAAGGAGTTATTACCCGTAAAAGGTGGTTGTGCTAATGCCTTTATACTCGAGCATGTGAAGGAAGTCTCCCCCATCTTCGATGTGGGACACTAGTTGTTCTTCTGATGCCATATCAGTCCTGTGTGTAAATAATTGGGCTGTGCTGACCTTGCCCAGGGTCCTCCTGGGTGCCCGGGGTGGCATCCCCAATGAGCCCCGCCATGGTGGGTCGTGAACCCGGCCCATGGCATAGTACATGGGAGTACCGATGGGCCCAGCAGATAGTGCCAAACTTAGTTGAGACTTCCCTAGTATGTACAGTATGCGATTCAAATTGCTCCCGAAATAAACACCACAAATATCGAGCCTCCTAATATGAGCATTTTAGAAATAACCGTCTAATCCAACTCAAACCTCCATAGATAGAAAGAGGACATCAAAACGAATTTGTAGTCTTTTGCGGATTCTGCTGATCAAAATTTACGATTATAGGGAGTTTCTATTCATACCTCCAAAATTGGCATTTGGACCTCTTTCTTTTTTCAAGTGATACTTGACTTTGTCAACTCATGTCAAATTACCAATAAAGACACAAAAGAAAAAAAAAATTAAAAAAAGTATTTTCCCTTTTAGAGGTATGAAATCAACAAATGGTCATCCTCATGCCATTTTTTCCCTTTTGTTTTTGTTATGGTCTTCATCCTTACCAAGCAGCGGAGAAATCAACAGATCAGTTCCTTACTTTACAGTTCTCTGAGGTAATTTCGGATATGCAATATTCTCTAACCAAAACACCCACAGACCACTTTCTCTTAAAATCATATACTCATCCATTGGAGCGTACTACAAATATATGAAACAAGGGAATCTTGGGAAGTTGAAGAAATGAACTGCTCTTGGCCTCTAAAGATGCATATGCCTACAAAATACAACTATAAAAAACACCCGGGGGGGGGGGGGGGGGGGGGGCAGCTATCAACTGAAAGTTTTTTTTTTCTTTTCTTTTCAGCTTAGTTTTATCAAGAGTAAAATAATCTTGTGAAATGTTCAAAAATTGATGGAGGTCCAACTACCGATTTTGGAGGTATATGAATAGAACACTCTAAAAAAAAGTATTTATTGATATTATTGGATGATGGGTATTATGGAAAAATTAAGGAGGTATAGGTAGCATATTGGTTATTTGTAAAAGTAAGTTGGAGGTCTATTAAGTGAGGAGATCTAAATACCAATTTTAGAGGTATGAATAGAAGCTCTCTATTATTAATTTATTAACACTAATTCTAAAAACTTAACCATAGTTAGATTATGCGACACGTGGAAAATGTTTATGGAGTGGTGGTATCACCACCTAACCAAAGGTAGTGAGCAAATTTGGTTCCATATAATTCTTAAGAAAAATACCATCTTATCCTTCTAAAATATAATGACTAAATTATTTTTGGCTTTCTTTTAAAAAGAAAAAATTATTTTTTTTTTCCATTTTTTGTTTTCATTACACTCATGCTTAGATTTAAACAACAATTTTTCTTTCTTCAATCATGAATAGAATTTTTTTTATGTAATTCAGTCAATAGATTTGCACGTACATCTCATCAGTAGATTTGTATAATACATGTATATGAATTCAACCTTTGTTGGGTTGTTGTAAATTTTGAAATTATAATGTGAAAAATACATATTCATATGATTATATATATTCTTTTTTTTTATTTTTTCTCTTCTTTTTTTTTTTGAATAATTTATTTTTTCTCTTTATGTAGCTACAGTTTAAACATTATATATGAATGTATTATTTTTTTGTTTGGTTTTTTCTCTTATATTTAGATTGTAGATGATAATTAATGACTGCTACTAACATGAAATTTTTTCTTACCTCTTAATTTAGAAATACATATTTTCCAAATTCAATTTTTGGAAAGAAAAGTTAATGCCTATTTTTTGACACCTAATTCAATGTATTAATGCTATTTGGAACAAAAAATTATGGAAAATAATTTAATTAAATGTAGAAAAATATTGGTCAAAGAATTTGTGGGATGAAATCTGCTGTCCCAAAAAATACTGTGCCAAACCAGTCCCCATGCATTCATTGGTCCACAAAAAATAAAATATGGAACAAAAGATTAAGAAAATATTTTCTTAATCTTTATGGACCAATGAATGCATGGGGACAGGTTTGGCACAGGGTATTAGGGACAGCAGATTTCTTTTTGTAGACATCTCTCTTAAATTAATACATAATTAATAGCTGGTTGATGTGGTAAGATATATTATGTGGAATTGAAAATAAAATTTGTGTTTGCATACATGACATGACACATAGGATTTGAGACCACAAATCTTAGGTGTCACGCCCCGAATTTTGAATAACCAATTCAAATCCGAAACATGAATAAACACTTAATACAAATAACGTTCCGAATTTTTTTTTTTTTTTTTTTCTCAGAAACAAACACACCACTCGCCACTCAACATAAAAACTCGAAGACCTCGAGTTAATTATTACAATTCACTCTTACAAAGTAAAATTGTAAAGCTCTAAACGAGCATAACAAACCTCACAATATAATGTTGTAATTCACATAACACTACTCTAAGCAGCCCGATCACCGTCCTGGTTCTCCTGACCAGCAGGGTTATCCGCTACACCGTTTGAATAGTGTACCGGGATTGCAACAACACAAAACCCGGTAAGCTTTTGACAGCCCGTATGAGTAAAAAGAAAGAACTGTTGATTTATTAAATTACAATTCTTATAACTCAACAACACAACCAACAATCTCAACATCCACGACGCAAACGTCAAACCAATCCAATATCACCACTTTGGTCCTATCACACAACACTATCACCACTTTGGTACTATCTCACAACACTATCACCACTTTGGTCCCATCCCATAACACGTTAGAGCTCTAACTGCCTCGTTACCTCTGACACCTTGGCCTAGGGTCAAGCAACGGCAAAAATACTTCGGTTAACACTATAACCGTCGCGCTTTGGACATCCCCGTCCTCAGCACCATATACTTCGGTTAATAATAAACCGTCGCGCTTTGGACATCCCCGTCCTCAGCACACAACTTCGGTTAATAATAAACCGTCGCACCTTGGACATCCCCGTCCTCAGCACACAAACACTCCGGTTATCCTTAACCGTCGAACTTCGGACACCTCATCCTCAGAACCCTACATTCTCTAACTCTATACATCCCCCAATGTAAATCATGAATATTAACAAGAACTCATCAATCATGTTCATCACATATAAATATGGTAAGTCACATGTCAATTCATAATAATTTAATCATCCCAATTCCACACTCTTCAATGTCACACCATTCACATATAATCACGTAAATATATATATACGTAATTATCCGCTCAGGGATAATCACTAATACCAACTATAGTTCACATGCAATAAAACTGAGAAATTCATTTGTATAGTAAAAATCATTTTACTTACCCATGGACCGTAGTTGATCAAGTCCATATGATTTTAAAACAAATATTTATTCCATAAATATTTTCACGCAATTACGACAAAATAAGGTAATTAAATTTATTCGGTTCGTAATATGAACCACGTGAGGTTTACTCACCTCTAAATTCCCGCTGCGTCTTCTTAACAGCTCAAAATACACTTTCACGAATCGTCCGCCAGATCAAACCGTCGATCACCTAATCAGACATGACCTTAACTTAGCCAATAACTCAAAAACAAAATCAAACGACAATCCAACGGTCGGATCGAAATTAAATGATGATCCAACGGTCGGATCCTCACAGATCGCCTTTAGGATCATCCTCCAAAAATCATCACGAAGATCCAACGGTCAGATCTTCCTGAATTGTCCTTACTAACATCTCCGCTAATTTATACGAAAATCCAACGGACGGATTCTCACGAATCGCCTCCCTAATCACTGTTTAGCAATTATACGAAGATCCAACGGTCGGATCTTCGCCCATGACCACACAAAGCCACTGGGACAGTCATAAGATCAACATATCAAAACTACAAGTCCATCGGACGGTCCGATCTTCACATATCACAAATCGAACGATCGAAATCGATCGAAATCGTAAAATTCATAACTTAATCATATGATATCCAAAAATTGTGTATAATATATCAAAATGATCGTATTGAAATATAGAATCTGAAAATGTACAGAAACCATATTTTTGATCCCCGGAGGTGGCCGGAAATGGCCGCCGGAGTTAGTGGCAGAGCCGCCGCCGACCACCGCCAATGGTGTCGGGGCCGGGCTGCCCTTCTTCATCTCATCATGCCTAATGATTTTCCTAACTAGCATGTAAGCTGAAAATGACCGGAAGGAATAGAAATTACCTCGAACCAGTCGGTTGGCCGGAAAAAACCCCGAAACCGGCGAGCTCCTAGTTCGACGTAAAAACTGCAACTTCAGGCCTCGATACCTTCTGGAAAGTTGTTCAGATCCTCACTCTGAATTCACCAGTTCAAGAAACACTCAAAACGACGTCCTGTAGCGCGAGATATATCGATCGAAGCTTCGGTTTTCGATTTTGATCGGGTCTGGCTTCCAGCCGCTACCACGAGTAGCGCCGCCGTGTAAGGCCACTTTTGGGAGCTTCAGGACGTTGAGGCGAGCTCGAGGATGAAGTTTGGGGGGAATTGGTGGCCGGAAACACGGGGAGGATGAGTTGGTTCGGTTTCGGGTGCAACCGGATCGAGCTGGTTTGCCGGACCTTGAGGCTGTGCCGGAGGGGATGACGACGTCCAGCAGGTAAAGCGACCCAAGGCGAAGCCAAGGGGAGTGGTCCGACGTCTAGAGGTGGTCGATGAAGGGAGAACAAGACCGGAGAAATTTGCTCTGTTTCGGTGGCTTCGGAAGAGAGAGAGAGAGAAAAATGTGTTTTTCTTTTTTTTTTTGAGAGAAAATGAAGTGCTTAAGGCTTAAGCACCGGAGCTTCACTCTAGCTAAGGACGTGGTCAAAAAGCCGTAAAACACAATTATGCTTAATCATGAAAGTTAAAGCATTGAAATCATGAAAGGTAAAGCGCTGCCATCATGTAAAGTAAAGCAATGCCATAATTATGTTTTTACTTTGATTAAAGAAACAACCGGGTATTACATTAGGCCTCATTTTTTTTTTTTTGACTTTGTCAAGGGGAACCCAAAGGCTTCCTAGGCCCAAGATAAACCCCTTCGGCGCATGTGAAATGCTCCAACTGTGAATTGCAGCACAGTGCCTCGCCACTTTGACAGCTTCGGGGTTCGAACCTAGGTAATTCATTGAGTCCCCCCCAAAACACAAAAAAACAACAGCACAATGTAATTTATTATATACTCTTAAATAAAACTTTTGTACATTAAGATAAAGATTCGTGTATAACGTGTTTATACACGCGCGAATCCAAGCTAGTGGTGTCTAATTGTTATTATGTTATTAGTCTACTAGGTCAATTATTGAACTATTAGGGATATGATTTAATAATATCTGGAAGAGGACCAGCATGCAGGCCGGCATGTAGTTGACGGGATGAAATCTGCTGTCCCAAAAACCCTCTCCCAACACTATCCCCATGTTTTGATTGGCTTAGAATGATTAAAAAAATCATTATCTTAATCTTTCTTTCATTTTCTAATCTTAATGGACCAATCAGAATATGGAGACAGGCTTGGCACATGGTTTTTGGGGACAGCAGATTTCATCCCTGTAGTTGACACCGAAGGAGTGACGCATATAGAACTAATTACATGCCTGAAAAGATACTCAGGAGTTTAGCTAGCTGGTTTAACCTAGATGCCTTTTGTCTTAAACATTTGGGTATGAAACTATCTTCTCTATAAATAGTTTCCAAGCATTGAGTATTGAGCTGCATATATTAATATTGCAGTTGGAAAAATGGCACCCTCTTATGAATTCTTCATGGAATCCAATTCCTTATCCTCACTGTGGTCGGAAAACAACAGCGAGAGTTGGGGAGTGTTGTTCACTATCTCCGCAATTTTTGCAGCAATTTTTTACGCATGGAGTTGCCTGAAGAGTAGCAGAATCTCGCCGCCGTTGCCTCCCGGTCCACGCGGCCTCCCGCTGGTTGGTAATCTTCTGTCCGTTGACCCACAGCTCCACACCTACTTTGCGGGCCTATCCAAAACTTACGGCCCAATCTATAAGCTCCGACTGGGTACCAGGCTCTGTGTCGTAATAGCCTCCCCTTCCGCCGCGCGAGAGGTGCTCAAGGAGAACGACCTCACGTTCTCCAGTCGCGGCGTCAATTGTGCAGCTGGGGACGTCGCACTCTACGGCGGGGCAGGTATAGTTTGTACCCCGTACGGGCCGGAGTGGCGAATGTTGAGGAAAGTGTGCGTGCTCAAGATGCTTAGCAACACCGCCTTGGACTCGGTTCACCAACTGCGCCACTCGCAGGTCCGAAAAGCTGTGCGTTACTTCTACAGTCAGGTCGGATCGCCCGTCAACATTGGTGAGCAACTTTTCGTGGCCACGCTCAATCTTACCACCAACATGTTATGGGGTGGCACCATGCTGGAGGAGGAGGCTGGGGCCGAGGTTTTGGCGGAGTTTAGGGAAGCGATGGTCGACATCGCGGTGCTTTCTGGGAAACCGAATATTTCGGAGCTTTATCCGTTTTTGACCCGGTTTGATGTGCAAGGCATAAGGAAGCAGATGAAGGCTGTGGAGCTCAAGTTTGATAGCATTTTTGAGAAAGTTATTGATCAACGGTTGAAAATGGACAAACAAGGCGCGCAAGAGAGCAAGGATTTCTTGACATTTATGTTGCGATATAAAGATGAAGGAGGAGATGCCAAAACTCCTCTCACCATGACCCATCTCAAAGCCTTGCTCTTGGTACCTTTTTTTTAAACTCCACACAAGCATTTCTACATTTTGATTGACTCTTTTTTCTTTGACATACTTTTGTTTGAGAACTTTTTAGACACTTTCTGTTTTTCAGATATTTATAAATTACCGTTTTATCCATTATATATATCATACATTATATTCTTATATTATTTCCTACTGATTTGGATAGGATATGGTTGTGGGTGGGAGTGACACATCCTCCAACACAATTGAGTTTGCAATGGCTGAAATGATGAACAAACCAGAAGTGATAGAGAAAGCCCAGAAAGAATTAGACGCTGTAGTTGGAAAAGACAGTATCGTACAAGAGTCTCATATTCACAAACTGCCATACTTGGAAGCTGTGATGAAAGAAACTCTGCGCTTGCACCCAGCCCTGCCTCTAATGCTCCCACATTGCCCAAGTGAAACATGCATTGTGGGAGGTTATACCATTCCAAAGGGGTCTAAGGTTTTTGTTAATGTGTGGGATATCCACAGAGACCCTTCTACCTGGGAAGACCCATTAGAGTTTAATCCAGAGAGGTTCTTGGATGGTAAATATGACTTCACTGGAAGTAACTTCAACTACTTTCCATTTGGGAGTGGAAAAAGAATATGTCCAGGGACAGCAACGGCAGAGAGGCTTGTCATGCATTTACTTGCATCACTGTTGCATTCTTTTGACTGGAAACTACCACAAGGAGAGACGAAGGTGGATTCTTCCGAAAAGTTTGGGATGGTGATGATGAAGAAGGTACCTATGGTTGCCATCCCAACTCCAAGGTTATTGGATTCAGAGCTTTATCAGTAAGATGCCTACAAGCTAGCTATCTGAGCCTCTTAGGTTGTAAACCATATGCGCGCTCATGTTATATATATTGTTGTGTATCTATGATCTTTGTGTATTTGATTCCTTCTTGCATGAGGGAAATATATATTACATATATGTGAACCAGTACTTCTCTTACGTGAAGTTACGTACAAGGTCTAGCTAAGTTTTGGTGATGTAAAAGATCAAAACTTTCTCTTACAATCAAAATTACCAGAAAAAATAATTATTGTTTTTATTTTCCTCTCAA
The DNA here is from genome assembly GCF_958449725.1 of Rosa rugosa. Lineage (NCBI taxonomy): Eukaryota > Viridiplantae > Streptophyta > Magnoliopsida > Rosales > Rosaceae > Rosa > Rosa rugosa. The sequence goes on from NC_084823.1 coordinate 41,949,810, forward strand.
TAATTTGCTTTTATCTTCTTTGTTTTTTGTTTTTGTTTCTTTTTTGTTTTTTTTTTTAGAAAATTAGAACTTTATCGAAAGGGATTAAGTATATAAAGAGGATGAGAATCATCTGTTAAAAGAGGCGATAAGATATCTTAGCACTCCTCAGTACCCAAACAGAGAACTCATCTCATGATGTACATCACCTGATGCTTCAATGCAAATCCGGCCAGCTCATGTGAAACTCTATTGCACTCTCTAGAAACATAAAAACAAGAAAGTGAATAAATTGCCGCATGATCATCATAATCCCCTCCAAAAGGTGCCCATCAGTCGCTAGATTCTTCTCCGGTCTTAAGAGATCATTCACCACGACTTACGCATCTGACTCTGATTCCACCCGAAGAAAACCTTGCTCCAATGAGAGTTGTTGCCCACATGAGATTGCTAAAATTTCACAATGTCTAGGAGTAGTGACACCAGAAAGAGGAATGATATTGGTTTGGAATTGAGGGTGGATTTAGGGTTTTGAGAGTGAGGTGGAGCAGCTTGAGGGATTGGAGAAAGAGAGGTGGTTTGGGTTGACTCGTCGGAGGAAGAAGGTCGAACAAGAGTTGTGCATAGAGTCGGATGAGCAAAGAGGAAGAAGGTCGGGTAGCCGGTAGAGATGTGGGTGTCCAAATCAATTATGGGTGAGATGTCCATTTTGCTTTTCTTGCGGGTTGAAACGCAAAAAAGTGGACCATGCTGTGAGATCCTGAATTTTAAAGTCGCTCGAATTTTATTTTTGAGGTTGGAAGTAAAAAGTCAAGGTTACCACGAGTTCGCAGCATTTTTTAATGAATTTTTCAGATTCTCAAACTATTTTTAAAGAATATTTGAAGTTTAATTGCAAGAAAAGAAAAATGTTGTCGTGGCATGTTTCGATTGGTGAGAGGCTGACAAGTGACATTTGGAGGGAGGTCAGCTGATGATGACGTCATCACAAGCCTTAGTCATGTGACACTTGTCATTGGGAGAAACAAGTTTTGGTTGTTGATTGACAAGTGTCACAAGCTACTTGGTGTTTTCTTTGAAATTGGCTTCTCTGCTATAACTATAATTTGCTAGAAAAAAAAGTGCATCATCTGGCCCTTAAAACTTCTTGATGTTTCTTGATGTGACATCAGCTGACCCTTAAAACTATATCTGACGGTTGTGATAGAATCCAAGCAAATTATAGCATGTCATATTATAGCAGAGAAGCCAAGTCCGTTTTCTTTAGAAGTTGACATGTGACATATTTCTATTGGTTGTCTAACCTTTATATTAGGATCAACCTTGCGATTTCTTCTGCAATCACTTTCTCTCTCCTCGAGAGTTTTCTCTCTTTAAAACTTCGGTATATCATAAATTTTGATCAGCAGAATCCGCAAAAGGCTACAGATTCATTTTGATGTCCTCTTTCTATCTATGGAGATTTGAGTTGGATTAGACGGTTATTTCTAAAATACTCATATTAAGAGGCTCGATATTTGTGGTGTTTACTTTGGGAGCAATTTGAATCGCATACAAAGTTATCCATTAATTAAGTTATTGGATTTACTATGCCAAAAATTTTACTTAATTCTCAAAAGGATCCTCATAACAATTTCAGACTTTCAACTATACCTATGAAGTGGTAGAATTGAATGAATGTCTATGCAACTACCATATTAGGTCAATGTCAGAGTATAACATGCGTCCAGATTAATTGTCTTGTTCGAACTACATTCGGCCTAACTAAGAGACATTTTCTAATCGATAATACCCATTAGAAACTAAATTACATAATTATCCTAAATCAATATTAAAGAGAGTTTCTAACAAAACAATCATACACCAGTAGCCTAAGTACCCGTATAAGTGTGGTCAAATATGGTCTAGGAAAACCACTACCACTATCACTCTAGGAAAACCCACATATTCATAAAAAAATTGTCTTTAACTCTTAATTATATACATTATCAGAGTACCTCAATATGTTTGTATCTCTGACATTGACATTGAACCATTGATTTAAAAGGACTAGCTAATAATACTTTTTTCTTTCTTTCAACAACATCAATCATATATTAAGAAATAATTTCTTAGTTTTCATCTGTGCTTGTCTGGTGGCCTATTTGGTAGTAGTATCATAGATAAGTAATGCCATTCAATACACCAATTTTTGCTACTAAAATATTAACAACTGCTGTATGATTGTAGTTGTCGAAGGAATCCAAATCTTATATCGCCGGCATATGTATGCGTTTGGTATGACTCCACTACCATTTGAATAATTATTTGTAAAATTGATGCTTATTAATGAGGACCTAAAATATGGATAGCTAACTTACAAGCGGGGAGTAAAAGCATCTTTCATTTATGAAACTGAGCATATGTTCGCTCTTGATCGATGAAGCTCACACTTTGTAGTTATATATGCCGCCCTCTTAGATCCATTATCAGTGGCCACCAACACACAGAATTACAGAGATGGCAGCAGAAGATACCATCACCAGTGAACCAGTCTCAGAAGCACATCCAATGAAAGGTGGAGATGGCGCCAACAGCTATGCCAAAAATTCCACTTTCCAGGTTTTCTTTTTAATTGTAAAAACTTGCCAGTGAAAATTTTTTAACGTACATATTGTACAAACTTTGGAAAATAAGACATATGCTAAGTGTACCACCTATTTTATGAAAGTTTCTGATTTAATGGTTTTTATGCCACATTAATTGTCATATAGGGTGGTTTCTAAGTGGAAGATGAACATGTGGTTCACTTAGTATTAGAGTTACTCATAAAAATAAGACAGTTGTTTTGATTGATGGATCGATCTCGTTTTGCATCAGAAAGGTGCTGTGGATAATGCGAAACAGCTTTTGAACAAGGTGATTGCAGAAAAGCTTGACCTAGAAATCTTGTCATCTCCCAGCTCCTTTCACATTTCAGATCTGGGTTGTTCTGTTGGGCCGAATACATTTTCTGCAGTTGAAAACATAATTGAAGCCGTGGTACTCAAGTATCACAGCCAGCTTCGTTTGAATGTTCAAATCCCTGAATTTCAAGTCTTCTTCAATGATCATACCTCAAATGACTTCAACCTGCTCTTCAAATCCCTCCCTCAGAACAGGCAATACTACGCTGCCGGTGTACCGGGTTCTTTCTACGATCGCAGATTTCCTGAGGCTTCCCTTCACTTGGTTCACTCTTCTACTGCCCTTCACTGGCTTTCTAAAGTACCAGCGGAGGTGTTGGACAAAAACAGTCTTGCTTATAACAAAGGACGAATCCATTACTCAAATGCCACAGATGAAGTGATAAGGGCTCATGAAACTCAATATGCGGTAGACATGGAGCGCTTTCTCCATTCCCGGGCACAAGAGGTTGTTTATGGAGGACTCATGGTACTCAACATTCCAGGCCGCCCTGACGGCACCACTCATTCTTATCCTTTCACAAAGGTGACCTTGCAACTTTTGGGATCTTGCCTCATGGACTTGGTTGAAAAGGTAAGCATGCATCCTGTGTGTGTCTGTGTATGTATATAGGGAAATATATTTGTTTTCATGTTTTGATGTAAAACAATTCCATTCTTTTTATAAAGACCCAAATAAGATGCTTACAGCCATGTAAAATCAACCGTATATCTTCTGTCCATATAAATTTTGTTAACTAATTCTAAAATTTGTGTACATCGTGGTTTTTCCTTTATGCAGGGAGTTGTTAGTGAAGAGAAAGTAGATTCGTTTAACATACCTACGTATACAATGTCTCCCCAAGAACTGAAAGCTGTTGTAGAACGAAATGGATGTTTTAGCATAGAGACAATAACAGAGTTACCTCTTGTAGTCTTGGCAGATAGGCCTAATATGGCAGTGCCGCAACTACTTGCCGCTCATATGAGAGCTGGCACGGAAGGGATAGTCAAGGAGCACTTTGGGGAAGAAATATTAGATGAGCTCTTCGACTTGTATCTCACAAAATGTGAAGAGCATGCCACTGCTGTTGAGACAGTTACATTTCTTGTTGTGCTTAAACGCAAGGCAGATTGAGACGACTATGTCATTTTCGTACTTGTGAAAGCTTCAAATAATGTATCTTATGGTAATTTGCTATTCAATATATTCCATTTGGTTCTGGGAGTATCCGCTGGGCTTCCCTTAGCGGAGAGGATTGGCTGCATTCTTGCATTCATTCGAGTGGAGGTAGCCCAAGGACACAAAGTTTGACCTTTCTGACAAATTTGGCTTGTGACCAAGAAAATGACTCCACTAGTCGTCATTGCAACACCCAGGTTGTCTGTATCAGAGCTCTATGCTCAAGATGTCCTATATTGTCATTGTTCTTGGTCCTATTGTTCTGAAAAATAAATAAAAAAGTTTATGGTTTTTCTTGTTTACATGGGTGATATCTCGAGATTGTGATTTCAAGGAGAGTTTGAGACGCCCTTGAGTCTGCTATACTGCAAGTATAGTTTGGGATTGAACTGATGGCCTCTGTTTCAGTGAGCAATAGTCAGGGAAATGTCTGTTCCAATATGAAGCTCAAGCATTTGCTTTTTGATTTTCGTCTCGAATGATTCTGCCTCCCTTTGTCCCACATTGCCCTACTGGAAGGTTAAACCATTCTTAAGGGTCTAGGTTTTCATCAATGGTTAGGTATGAATGTGAATATCCACTGTGGACGAGGATTCAACTTAGATTATCAACTGGATTTCAACAGTGCAACTTAGGCTGAAACAATGTAAAGAGGATAGTTTAACAACTCCAAAAAAACAAAAAAAACTCAACTGCTGTGAATATCAACTGGATTTCAACAGTGTAACACAAATCAATGCAACCACACATTAGTCATACAAAGTAAGAAGAATTCCTACACATAAAATTTATATCTTTTGAACCTCATACTATCCAAAGAATCCAAATTCCACTGTTAACAAGAATACTATATCCACTGTTCTAAACTTTCAAACAAGAATACTACATTTTTATTACTATTTCTGCAACATTTTTGTTTTCAAAATTTCACCAGCTCTCTTATAGTATTCAGTCACTTCAGCAATGCAGCCAAATACGAAAGGCAACAGGAGAGGCTGTTTTCAGGCGCTCTTGGGCTTCTCTGCACCATATTTTGATCGGCCTCTTCTTCGGTTTGGAAGTCCCAGCAAATCCTTAACTCCTCTGATACAGTGGAATTTCACACCTGGCAAATCTTTCACTCTGCCCCCTCTTATTAAGACCATAGAATGTTCCTGCAAATTATGACCTTCACCGGGAATGTAAGAAAATACATCATTTCGATTGCTTAGCCTTACTTTGGCTACCTTACGCAGAGCTGAATTTGGCTTCTTCGGTGTTCTTGTAAAAACCCGTAGGCATACTCCTTGCTTTTGGGGGCATTTATCCAAAGCTCGATTACGGTTTGTGCGACTTTTCTCAGTTCTATTATGACGAATCAATTGATTTAATGTGGGTGACATGAGCAGTCTGTCGATAATGAAACTGTTATCTTCACTTATAACCTATACAACAAATACATGAAATTATATACAAGTCGATATGTATTAAATACAAGGTTTATAAAACTGAATTACCTCTTGCCCCCTGAGGGTGGCTAGATAATCTAAAATGCCTCTCCTATTTTCCCCAATACCAGAATCTTTGAGGGAAGAAACCTGAGGATAATCCACTAGTTACAACAGTGCATGTTGACAAGAAAATGTTCAAGACTAATCAAACAAACATGTGAAATTATAACACCTTCCAAGTTTGGGCACATAGAATACTAATGGAGAGAAATAAAATACCTCACAGACCACACTCAGATAGTTGGAACTGCATTGTGTTATGGTGTGTCTGGCTTCAAGGACATGGGTGATAGTGAAAGATACGTGACCTAAAGGAAGAGCTAGCTAAGCTACATATGTAAAAATTTGAAAACTTATATCTGTGAAAGTTAAGATATATAATTTTTGTTATTTCGTTTCATATTTCTACACAAACCCACTGTGCGCACTTTGATTGCACTCTTACTCAACCATTGCATCACCCATTTTGTCATAACCACGTTTACGTGTCCTTAACATGGTGGAGGAAATCACCTGGTGTGTATTTGGTTTTAAGCTTAAGTCTGTATATGCTTGACATTAACAACATAGTTTATGTGTTTTAATTTCTGATTTGGTGTATCAAGGGAAACTAGGGCACTTAGATGTGTTTGATTATGTGGATGAAAGCATGCTTGGGCACTTAGCCACCTAATATTCATGTACTGTCATCCAATCTTCTTCTTAAAGCTCATTTCTGTAGTCTCTAGTTTCGGAACCAATAATTAAGCTAGTGGGATGAGTTGTTCAGAAACATTTTGTATATGGTAAGCTTGACAGATATTTGCTACATAAACGTACACATCTAACAAATTTCAATATGAATTTATTGTCTCTGAGATATATGATAAGTAGTACGATTGATAAATATGATACAAGCGCTTCTACTGTATTCATCTATTGTGCACCATTGCATTTGTAAACAAGGTCTAGAATTACTCTTTTCTTCTCACGCTCAAGTTCATTTTATGCTTAATCACATCATTGATCGTCACATTGGTTTATTAGAGAGAGAAAGAGAGGGACACAGAGATCTAGTTCCTAGTTTAAATACCATAAATAGACTACAGACTTACATGCCCTTTCTTTTCAACGTTCTGCAATGCCCTTGCTAAGCACTCTCCAATCTCTCGTTGACCATTTGCAAAAATAGAGGGAACCTATTCATTATATATGAACTGTGAATCTCTGATAAAGGAAGTATTTAGACCAACAGAGCAACCTATGTTCATATAAAAATCAATGCATTTTTGTTCGTTGAGTGTATACCAGTAAACAATCTCTGAATGCAGTAATCCAATACCTTTGATCCCATGGTAACTCTGAAGGCCTCCCCGAGCTGAGAGACACGTTGCAGCAGAGCGGCCATGGTAAACTTGGCAACCTCAAACAAGGCGGCGCGAGGCCCAATCTGGAAGGTGAGATCTTGCGCCACATAGCTCCTGTTGCATAAAACCCTAGCATGGACCTTGCAATCACCAAAAGAGAAAAATAAGGTTCACATCAAATTGAGAATTTACAAGAAATGAGATTGGGAAGAAAAGAGAGGAGATTGGACAAGTTACCAGCTTCTTAGGAGTTGAAGAGGCGAAGGATGAAGCTATGCGATACATGGCCGCAAGTTGCAGAGAGAGTGAGGCTGGCTCAAACTGGGAATTTGGGGGTTTAGGGTTGGTTGGTAAATGTGGGTTTGGGCTCAGAAATGCGCTTTTGTTTTGACCGCCCCGGCCTGCCTGTAACGAAACTATGGTTTTGTGTTACATGAGATCTTTAAAACCAGAAGAAAGTGGCATCAAGGTTTCGTGGTGTAGTTGGTTATCACGTCAGTCTAACACACTGAAGGTCTCCGGTTCGAACCCGGGCGAAGCCAACCCTAACAATGTTTTTGTCGGGCGAAGTTAAATAAGTTAATTTTTTTTATTTTTTTTCTCCCACCGAAACCGATAGTTAACAACATTTGCATTACTTACCAAACCTACCTAATTTTGTGACCAGCTTTGCATGAGTTAACTAACAGATATCCAATTAGCAAGCATCCATCTCTCTATATTAAACATCCATCCAGCTAAAGTAAAACAACATCCATCGATTTGATGATGTTCAGAAATCAACTATAGTTGATCGGCCGCACTCTATTCCTATAATCCTATTCCTTTTAGTTTCGTGTAATGTACTTCATTGTGAAAGGTACTTCCGCATGGCCCGGCGACTTGGTAAAATTACAGTTGACAAACAAAATGCAGCAAATGCTCTTCGAAATACTCCGTCCCAAAGAGTGTTAAACGGTTTCTCGCAGGGAGGGAGCATTGTAGAATGTAGAGAGAAAAAAGGGTAGTTAGACGCCCATGTAAAGTGTAAACCTCACCAGTCTCTTTGTCTTTTGATTTTTTGGACAAGCACCACCTTTTTTGTCTGAATTCCTTTATATTTTCTTTTTTTGGTTACATAGAGTAACATAATATAAATTAAAGGGCTAATTACTGTTTAGTATCTTGTGGTTTGAGTCCAACATCAATTCAGTCCCTCGACTTTTAATTTCATCAAAAACACCCCTGCATTATCAAATCTCATCTAATAGGTCATTCCGTCAATAATCCGTTAATTGGAGCCGTTAACTCGCTGACGAGGCACGCCATGTCAGCTCCTGTGGGCCCCACCTATCAGGCAAAATTCCAAAATTGTCCATGCCTCCATCAGAACTGGTCTTTGTCCCCATAAGCAAGAACTGATCTTCATCCCCAGAAAGCAAGAAATCCAATTTCGTGTGACACCCAATCTCGGGTCTTTGCAGCCTACCGACATCCCCAATTGCAAACAGAGATTGAAACTAATAGCAAAAGTGATTTACATCCCCAATTGCCTACCGACTCCCACCGTCGCCACCTTAAACCACCACCGTTGTCCAACCACCATCTCTGGCGCCCCACCACCGGCATATCCCACCCAACCAGATCTGGAGCGTCCTACTAGAGCCACAAACAAGGCGGAAATCAGAACCATAGCTATAGCCACCGCGACCCCGACACCAGACCAGAACGAATCGGAACTCTGATCCCAACCTCCACCACTTCCCACTCCTACCACAACCATCGATCCAGACCTCCACCGCGCAACCAACCTCAGACCCGAACGAATTTGTTTGATCTGAAATTTTCTCGCTTTCTCTCCCTTTCCAGATCTACTACAAAAAACTTGGAAGAAATATTACTGGTCGTCATATTCATGATCATCATCAAAGGACATACCTTAACAGCAACCCAAGCTTTGTAAGGTCTACTAGCACCCCAAAGAATCAAGCAGAAAATCGAAAAGATGACAATAAACCCAAACAAAGCCATCAAAATCTGGCACCTTCTAGAAATTCCCTTCTTCTTCGATCACTTTGCATTCAGGCCAACCTTTGTCGTTGCTACGTTTCTGGGAACCTTTAAAGGTACCGGAGACCCAGCTGGCGGAGGAGGCCCGCGAGTGGCGGCCGTAGGAAGGGTGGGATGGGCTTTCCATTGGGCTGTTGAAGGCCGGCGTGGCATGCATGGTGGAGGACTTGTCGCCATCGTTTGAATCCCTAGATGGGCTCTGGACATAGTACACTGGCATCGCGGCGACGACGGTGCTAAGCTTGTTAACACCCAGATGGAAATTTTGAGAAATTGAGGGGAATGAGACACAAAGTACGAGTCTATAGAGCAAATTGGGTATCTGAAACTGATGAAAGTGATCAGACCCATATGGAAATAATTGAAACAAAGAGAGCATTGCATTTTCGAAGAGTTTCGAGCCAAATAATGCAGAAACAGAGAGAAGATGTAGAGTTTCGAGCCAAAGCCGAGTGGGAGAGAGGAAGGGGCAATTTTGGAATTTTGCCTTATAAGTGGGGCCCACAGGAGCTGACATGGCATGTCTCGTCAGCGAGTTAACGGCTCCAATTGACGGATTATTGACGGAAGGACCTATTAGATGAGATTTGATAATGCAGGGGTGTTTTTGATGAAATTAAAAGTCGATGGACTGAATCGATGTTGGGCTCAAACCACAGGGTACTAAACAGTAATTAGCCCTAAATTAAATAAGAAGCAGCTTCCTATTTATTCTTGGCCTCCTTGTTGAGCTCGTATTCAGCAGATGATGCCATGTGGCAGGTACCAAGTATTCGATCCCAAAACACAAAGAAGGGCCGAGAGAAGTTGTACTTGGTCCCGGAAAGCTGGTGGTGCACATCATGAAACAAGCTGTTGTTTCTAAACAGAACATGAAACGGGTGCCATGGAAATTAGTTGTATACACCGGAGTGGTCTGTTGGCGTGAGTCATACTTACCTTATTTATGTAGATATTCTGTAATATTATGTGATATGTAATATTCTGTAATATATGTAGTATTATTAGATTTACTACTTGCCTTAGGAGTAGTACTTGTCTTATTAGACACAATTGTAATTTGTATATAATTCCTTCTTGTAAGGTGAATGAAATATCAAAAAGTAATTCAGCCAAAATTGTCTCTTGTTTCTTGTTATATTTTGACTTGGTATCAGAGCAGAGATCCGATCCTGGACTCTGACTCATTGTCCTTTGATCCTTGACTCTTGTTCTTTGTGCTTGGATTTGTTCGTTGTCCTTTGATCCTTTCATCACCGTTGCCTTCTTATATTTCCAAGTACTTTGTTATTTTTCCTTCCGCTGCATATTCACCATGGTGAAAGCTCCTTCTTCCCCCGTGTTCTCCTCAAGTCTGACTTGTAACTACTGCAAGAATCCAGGCCACATCAAAGCAAACTGTTACAGGTTGGTTGGTTTTCCAGCAAGCTACTTTGATAGGCCACGACCTCAGGACAACAAACCTAAGGGAAAGGCTGCTGGTCGTCTTGTTCAAGACCAAGATTACTATGCGGTGACAAAATCAGATCACACCAACTTTGCTGGTAAGGATACCGCATCCGTAAGTTGCGGTGGTAATGGTAAGATTGGAGTTGCTTTAAAAATTTCTGGCTTTACTGGTGGCAATACTTGGATAATTGATTCTGGAGCATCTGACCATATGACCTATGATCGTAGCTTCTTTCTTTTTCTCAATCCACCCTCTATTTCCTCTGTTGTCAATGCCAATGGTGATTCTTTTCCTGTTTTAGGAATAGGGTCTGTTCGTCTCACCCCTTCTTTGACACTACATGATGTTCTTTATGTCCCTGATCTCTCTCATCATCTTATATCTGTGCCTCAGCTTAATACTCAGTCTCGGTGTTCTGTAACATTTTTTCCTTTGTATGTGATTTTTCAGGACCTCCTCACCAGGGAAATAATCGGCAGGGGTTATCTGAGGGGTCGACTATTCCATCTGGATTGCATGTTTGCCGGAATGAAGCCGGAGAAGGCAGTCCAAGCAGCTTTGATTTCGACTGGGGTTACTAATCAAGTTGAAGAGTTATGGCTATGGCATCGGAGATTGGGACATCCTTCCTTTAGTGTCATGAAGAAATCTATGCCATCCTTGTTTCTGGGCATTGATGAGTCTACGTTGCATTGTGAGTCATGTGTCTTAGCTAAAAGTCATCGTACTAGTTATCCTTTGAGTACTACTAGGAGTTCTTTTCCTTTTGAGCTTATTCATTCTGATGTCTGGGGACCTTCCCGTGAGTCAACCTTGTCTGGCAAACATTGGTTTGTTTTGTTTATTGATGATTATACCCGTCTTACTTGGGTCGCTTTGTTGAAACACAAATATGAAGTCTTCTCTGCTTTCCAAGAATTTTTTGCTCTTGTTCAAAATCAATTTGGAGCCAATATTAAAGTCTTTCGTTCTGATAATGGGGGGGAGTTTGTCAATTCTCAGTTTCACCAATTCTTTCATTCTCATGGGATTATTCATCAAACTACTTGCCCTCAAACCCCTGAACAAAATGGGGTCTCAGAAAGAAAGAATCGTCATGTTCTTGACATAGCTCGGTCTCTTCTATTTAGTGCTCATATGCCTAAGTATCTTTGGGGAGATGCAATTCTTACTGCTTGTCATCTCATCAATAGGCTACCTTCCTCTGTTCTCAATGGTCAAACCCCCTATGCTGCCCTTTCAAATCATGTGTCTGTCCCTTCGTTTTCTAATCTCCCTGCTCGTGTCTTTGGGTGTGTTGTGTTCGTCCATGTTCCTAAGAATCAACGGTCCAAACTCGATGCCAGGGCATTAAAGTGTGTATTTGTGGGCTATGGTGTTCATCAGAAGGGCTACAAGTGTTTTCATCCTCCTACACAGAAAGTTTTTGTTACCATGGACGTAACCTTTTATGATGATGCATGTTATTTTTCTCCCATCAATCCTTCACTTCAGGGGGAGAAACACACTTTTTTGGAAGAGAAGTCTTGTGGGATTAAAATTCTTCCCATTGAAGCCAATGACACTCCTGCAGAAACAGAAAAAGCAATTGCCGAACAGAGCAATGCGAGTTCCGAAACAGAAAAGGCAATTGCTAAATCGTCTACCCTTCACCATGCAACTGCCGAACAGAGCATTGCGAGTTCCGAAACAGAAAAGGTAATTGCTGAATCGTCTACCCTTCGCCATGCAACTTCCGAACAGAGCATTGCGAGTTCCGAAACAGAAGAGACAATTGCCGAATCGTCTACCCTCCAAGAAGGCCAAGCTCCTCCACCCCTCTTAGATACAGATAACCCTTGTCAACCAATCCCTGAGGAGCGTCCCAATCTTGAGGTTAGTGGTGTTTCTTCTAACTCTGATAATTGTGATAGTGTGTATGTTTTGCCTCCTAGGTCCACCCGTGGTAAACCACCTCGTCAATATGAGCCAAGTTTATATGTTAAGTCTAAGTATGCCATAGCTAACTTTGTATCCACCCACCGGTTATCCAAATCCCATGCTTCTTTTGTGAATCAAATATCCTCTGTATGTGTTCCCAGTAAAGTGCAAGATGCTCTCAAGGATCCCAAATGGTCTCAAGCGATGAATGAAGAGATGGAGGCATTGGAGAAGAATAATACTTGGGAGTTGGTGCCACCTCCACAAGGAAAGAGAGTTGTTGGATGTAGATGGGTGTTTACTATCAAACACAATGCAGATGGTTCAGTGAACAGGTATAAGGCAAGACTTGTTGCAAAGGGATATACTCAAACATATGGCGTGGATTATGAGGAGACCTTTGCTCCAGTAGCAAAGATTAATACTGTTCGAGTGTTGATGTCTCTAGCAGCTAATCTAGATTGGCCTTTGCAACAGTTTGATGAAAAGAATGCCTTTCTTCATGGAGAGCTATCTGAAGAAGTCTATATGGATCTACCACCAGGATATGAGGCAAGCACAAGAGGTAGATTTGTGTGTAAGTTAAATAAGTCCTTGTATGGACTCAAACAATCACCACGAGCTTGGTTTGGAAGATTCTCTCAAGCTATGCGTCGGTTTGGGTACAAGCAGAGCAACTCTGACCATACATTGTTTCTGAAACGCAGTGAAGGTAAATTAACTGCCTTGATTATTTATGTTGATGATATGATAATTACTGGTGATAATTCAGAGGAGGTTGAAAGATTAAAAGATCTGCTTGCATCAGAGTTTGAGATGAAAGATCTTGGTTCTCTTAAATATTTTTTGGGGATTGAGGTCGCCAGGGGGAGTTCAGGAAATTTCTTGTGCCAGAGAAAATATGTGCTTGATTTGTTGACAGAGACAGGAATGCTAGGGTGTAGACCTGCTGATACTCCTATTGAGCAGAATCATAAACTGGCTGAGTTCCCTAATCAAACTCTTACAGAGAAAGCTCGCTATCAAATATTAGTTGGCAGATTAATTTATCTCTCACATACTCGGCCAAACATTGCATATGCAGTTAGTGTTGTGAGTCAATTCATGCATAATCCAAGTGAAACTCATATGGAAGCAGTGATCCGTATTCTGAGGTATTTAAAGTCTGCGCCTGGAAAAGGCTTGATGTTTTCAAAGCATAATCATCTGGATGTTAGTGGTTATACAGATGCAGATTGGGCAGGTTGTGTTACAGATAGAAAATCCACTTCTGGTTACTTCACTTTTGTAGGTGGTAATCTTGTTACTTGGAGAAGTAAGAAACAAAAGGTTGTGGCAAGGTCAAGTGCTGAAGCAGAGTATAGAGGTATGGCTCATGGAGTTTGTGAATTACTTTGGTTGAGAAATTTACTTCGTGATTTGGGATTTAAACCCAAACGAGCCATGGATTTGTATTGTGATAATAAGGCAGCGGTGGATATTGCTCACAACCCAGTTCAACATGACAGAACTAAGCATGTTGAGGTTGACAGACATTTCATTAAAGAGAAGCTTGATGCTAAGCTTATCTCTTTTCCGTTTGTCCACTCAGAAGAACAGTTAGCTGATGTTCTCACGAAAGCAGTATCGAGCAAGGCATTTCATGACTCACTTAGCAAGTTGGGCATTCGTGATCTGTATGCGCCAACTTAAGGGGGAGTGTTGGCGTGAGTCATACTTACCTTATTTATGTAGATATTCTGTAATATTATGTGATCTGTAATATTCTGTAATATATGTAGTATTATTAGATTTACTACTTGCCTTAGGAGTAGTACTTGTCTTATTAGACACAATTGTAATTTGTATATAATTCCTTCTTGTAAGGTGAATGAAATATCAAAAAGTAATTCAGCCAAAATTGTCTCTTGTTTCTTGTTATATTTTGACTTGGTCATCCACTGCCTTGATGGTTGCAAATGAGAATAAGAAAATCGAAGTCCGCGGAGACATGCCCGACAGCAAGAAGCTGATGGCTCTGCCCATAGTGTCCACGAGAAGACGCTCCAACGGGTGGTTGTACAATGCTGCATATGCATACGGAGCTAGAAGCCTGTGATGCTGGGAGTGGATGTGCTTGTAGAGGAACTTGGTTCTCATGCATATACCTATGCACGAAGTACTGCCACGTATCCATCACCACCATGGCTATCAGAAACTGGACCATAGTTGTGGCCAGCATCATGATCATTGACCCAATTCCATCATCACCGTCGTCATTTTGACCTGTCCCTCATAAAACCCACAATTAAGAATAGAGAAAAATGCACCATCAGCATAGGTATATTGACCTGTCCCTAGAATAATATTGATTGGGGAAATTTCCCATCTCCATCCTCAATGAAGATTAGATATCCAAACTCACCCCAATACCCAATAAGAATTCAATTGAGCTGTACGGCAGTACAGAACTTTGCTACCCCTACCCGCAATCCAGTTTAATTACTAGGGACTTCTATTCTAGTGTTGCACGGTTTTGTTTGATTCGCAGAAAGGAAATTAATTTCTTAAGAAATGTAATGGAAATGGAAAATAAACTTCCCACTAGCTTTCCTTTCCGTTGTTTTGAAATATTGGGAAAACAACAGGAAAATATATGTTATTTTTCATTTTAGTGTTTGGTTTGTGTCAGGAAAGGAAACTAAATCATACTAAAATTCAATTTATATCCTCACATGTATGGAATATATAGTTACACAAATCATAAACTTTCAAAACAAAATCGTAAAAAATAATTTTCAACAAGGATATAAATGTATTTTGATTATGTAATTATTGCACATTTAATGCTGGAAAAGTGGAAGGGAAAATGAATCATTTAAAGGATGGGAGGATTCACTTTCCCCCATATTTTCCGTTCTTAAAGGAAAGTTGTTCATTTCCTTGTGCTTGCACAAGGAAATGAATAACTTTCCTTTCTCAATCCCTCAATTCCGTGAACCAAACGAGGCCTAATGCATGGTTGATTTAACATGTATATAATGAATTAATAAGCTGTAGTATAAGGCCCCGTTTGGATGGCAGGAAATCATGGTATGGAATGAGAATTAATTTCATTTTCCATTCAGATGTGTTGTTTGGTTGTAAATAGAGATTGGAAAGGAAATAAAAAATGAGATTTGACTGGAAATTAACTCCCTCATAAAGCCTGAATTGAATTACCTAGTTAGGGGTGGTATTCTAATTCCATTTCTCCCTGTCAAAGGAAAAATTACATAAATTGCCCCTCTAAAAAAATTAAATTCCCCCGCCATTATTCTTTTCGGGATCATAGTTCCCGCTATTGGATCAGCATATAAGATATCGCATAACCCTTCTTCTTCCTACAACTGCCGTCGTCTTCTTTAAGCAATTTGTCGAAGTCTTCTACTAACAAAGGTAATCTTCTACAGAATTATTTTTGTTATTTTTTATTTTTTAATATATTCTCTTCGAATTCCTTTCTTCTGCTCCTGAAGGAAAAAGATGATACATCAAGAATATAATTATCTTCTTCTTCAGATCTGAGCAAACAAGATACAAGTTTTTCATTTATGATTATCTATTGTTTTATGTATGTTTCGATCAATTTTGTGGGATTGTTATTGGATTACGAATGATAGAATACTTGTTTCAGTGAATATGAGTTCTTATTGGTTGTTGTGTCTGGTGAAAAGTGAGTTCAAAGGTCAATCTTCTCTCTATTTTATCTGTTCATCTGGAATAATTGTACCTATTTTTTTTGTTCTTTATCATTTGAGTTTGACGTTCATTTGATTACAAGATTAGAAACACTATTATGTTTATATAACATGAATCATCTACAATTGGGTCAAGTCCCTATATACAATATGATAGACGTAAGCAATTTTTGTGGTTTTTTTGTTTTGATGTTATATTTGTAGTTTAAATTAGTAAAAGGGTGTTATTAGAAATTACAATTTTCTATTTCATTCTTATGACTTACCAAACACTACAATAGGAATGGAAAAATTAATTCCAGAATTTAATTTCCAATATGTTCCAAACACCCACATGGAAATTCCAAAACCTATTCCATTCCATATCAGTTTGGAAAGGAAAATAAATCATTTTCCTGTTTCGACATTCCGGCCAACCAAACGGGGCCTAAGTAGTCACAGAAGCAGTCGCATCACCGTCACGGTTTGTTAGAATATACAAGAGTGTGGCAGTGAGAGGCTGCAGGACTTGTTGGAGGACGACGCCTTTGATGGCTGTCCCTTTGGAAACAAGGTGGTTTCTCTTATCTTGCTCCTCTACGCTTCGAATTTTGTATTTCGGAAATGATTTTTCCATAGATACAATGAGGGCTGGGTACAGCCAGTACACTATGATAGAGATGAACGTTCCTAGTACTTCATCAGACGCAACTATTCTCATGAATCCCATCTCACTTATAGGTTATAGCTAAGTAGATGAGTTCTGCTCTGGATTTACTGTTTAATTAGTTTAACAGAGTGATGCTTAAAATCCTAGATTTGTAATTGATTCGCATGCAGGACTCAGTACTCCTATTTATAATTTGATAGAATATAATCATATGCAGATGCATGCATTGACTGACACCATTGGTCATAATGGATCAATTATCAATGGCTGGAAAGTGGATTCTCTTGATCACCAATCATTATGGCGCTACTTTTTTTTTGCCTTTTGGATTTTTATGATATTTCCAGAGCAGAGTCAAGGTTTCCTTCCATTTTCCAAATTGGCAGACTTATATTCTTTTAATTTTATATTTTATTTTATATGAGGAAAGTGTTGGATTTTTTTTTATATATATAAATAAAGAAAATTACAAACAAAACTCCTGAGAACAACTGCCCCTAAAAATATCAAATTGCAAGGTCGCGTTGGAGGAAAGGGTGTTGGAGGTTTTGGTTTTGGTTTTTTTTTTTTTGTAACTTTAAATGTTATGTTCTTGGTGTTTTTGCTTGCAGCATTGACATTTCTAACTCTATAGCAGTGGAGGTAATGGCGATTAGTAACAGCTATTGAACTTGTGTGGGTACATGATTGGAAGCACATTTGGTTAGATGTTGATTTGTCACTTGTGCTAGATTATCTACATTCTCGTTTGCTTATACCTTGTCAACTTCGTGTTCGCCAGTTTAATCGTTTAAGTTGCATCTCAAACATGACCTTTTCATATTCTCAGAAATTTCAAGAGGAGAATAAAGTAGCGGATGGATTGGCTAATCACCATACGTCATTAACTCAAGTAGTTTGGTGAGATGTGCCACCTTTTATTTTGTCGTATGTAATAGTGACCTTTTGAATCTTCCTCAAGTTCCGTTTTTCTAATTTTTGTTACATTGTTCATTGTTTCGAGATATTTCAGCTTGGTATCCCGGCCCTCTCTTATTATTCTCTTTTTCTACAATTAATTTAATTGAGTGTTAGGGAGGGTGTTCTTGTTTTTCACTCGTCTTTCGGTAAAACAAAGAAATAAACAAATAACAAACAACTATACAAAAATATGAAGGGGAAGATCCCCACAGAAGTACCATGTACCCTCATTTGACAAATGTCAGCAGTCTAGTTACCTTTCCAAAAAATATGTGATGAGCATAATTGCATCTTAAAAATACAGTGCAAATAATTACTCCACTCAACATGATACTATGGGCGCCAAGGAAGAGAGAAAAAAAAAAATAAGGACAAGGGATTAATCTACTTCTAACCAGCTTCCATTCCTTAACCGGAGCTAATTCAATGTCGTTAACAATCATCATCATCATCTCCACTGCAACGAGCTAGCTAAGAATGTCTAATTTGATGAAAATTCTATAGTCATGGCATGGAAAGTAGCCTCATCAATATCAGAGTTCCTTTTCAGTTGAGGAATGTCTAAAAACTTAGTCAAATTAACTGTTAACCTGGAGTCACAGAAGCCAACTATTTACTTAATCTACGATTCTATCCCCATATATAGATACAAGTATTTTAAATATCTCTCGCTGGTCACTAGATAAAGTGATAAAATTATTAAAATGCACTTCTATCTATTTCATATATATATATATATATATATATATATATATATATATATAAAAACCCTAAAGGCTCTCACGGCCGCCCAATCCCTAGAAACCCTA
This sequence comes from Rosa rugosa, assembly GCF_958449725.1. Lineage (NCBI taxonomy): Eukaryota > Viridiplantae > Streptophyta > Magnoliopsida > Rosales > Rosaceae > Rosa > Rosa rugosa. The sequence continues at coordinate 41,968,288 of NC_084823.1, forward strand.
GCTCCTAATTCCGGCCTCTGTGTCGGCCTTTCTGCAGCCAAATCAACCGGATTTCCGCCGGCCTCACTACCTAGCATGTCTAATATTGACTCTGTCACCAGAAGTTTCGCCACTTCACTCGCCATTGCGAGCAATGATGTGGTTGACATCTCTGCTATGTCGGATGGAGGTGCGCAGCGAACATCGCAGTTCTATCTCCTTGCATGGCCGCTCTCCCCAAAACCGACAACAGCCATGGACCTGAGACGTCATTTCAGGCGTGTTTGGGTACTGAACCAGGGTTTTACCGTCCAACAAAGGACTCCAACTCGGTTCTTGTTCTCTTTTGACCTTCGCAGTGACTGCAGGAAGGTGATGATGGGGGGGCCTTGGAGTTTTGGCCGAGCTCTGGTCGTGATGCAGCCATATGATGGTATTGCTCCGCTGCAATCAATACCAATGCAAGACCTATTCTTCTGGGTTCGCATAACAAATATGCCACCGGCATATGAACAACGGAAAACTATTGCCAATGTAGCCTCTGTTGCAGGGAAGTACCTGGACATCGATGGAAAGTTGTTTGATGCTACGGGAGAGATTAGGGTTCGTGTCTCCCATTCCATCTTGAAGCCTTTCTTTCCGACAAAAACCCTAAAGTTTGCTCGAGGGGTTGAGCAGGAGGTACAATTTCTGTTTGAAAATCTAGTAGGCGAGTGTGATATTTGTGCTCGTGTTTTCCATGAGAATGGTCCATGCAAGCCAGATACTGTACCATCTAGTGTCAAGACTGTTGAGCAATCTGTGGCCCGAAAGCTCGAGCTCACTAATCAGTTTCTGGGATTCCATGGTCCTCAGTTCAAGGAAGGGACTTTCAGGTTTCGGGGCATCACTACTCCTATCCTGCCACCAGTGGGGCGTTCCCTGTTTGGTGGTGTTGAGTCCAGCAGGCCTAGGCGACCGGTGATCATCAGGAATGCTGAATCAAGGGTAGCCAGTGATGAGAATTCCTGTGCTATTGTGCCGGTTGAGACTGAGAGCCAGGCTAAACGAGGTAGACCTTTTCCCTCCCCACACAAATTGCAATTTTTGATGTCTGACTTACTTGAAGGTAAAACCAGTCCGGTTGCTTCTGCAAAGAAAGTGAAGATGCCTGAATTTTCTTCTAAATTCAGTGCTAAGTCTCTGGGCCTTGTGGAAAGCCCTGGAGGTATGTTGGTGCCGGCTGAGGTCATGATGCCAGTACTTGAGCTGCCGGGGACAAAGAAGAAGAAAGGAAGGCCTTTGGGATCTAAAAATAAAAATCCAAAGACAAAGAAGGTCTCTGCTGAGGAGGTCATGACAGTGCTGTACTCGGGTACACCCCCAAGCCCTAGTTTGAAGGGCAAGGAAAAGATCTAGATGGCTGTGGTAGGAGCCTATTTACTATGTCTCTCTATTTTTTCATAGTTTATAGGCTCACTTTTAAATAAGTGAGCGGTTAGTTCGAATATAGATGGTCTGTCTCTATGTATCAAAGTAGTTCTCTTACTACAACTTCTTGATCTGTCTAGTTGAAGGCAGCAGAAGGATATGTAATGGCC
>NC_084823.1:41970046-42009884 GCF_958449725.1 Rosa rugosa
CCAAAGACTTCGAAGTAGGGCTGGGCACGGGCCGGGACGGGCCAATTTTGAGGTATACCCGATCCCGGGCCGGTAAGGCACTTTTTGGGATTTGATACCGACTGTACCGAACCCGACCGGTTTCAGGCCAGGCTCGGGCCCAAATCGTGATTGAACAACAACCCGAAAAAAAAAAAAAAAAAAAAAAAAACAAATGCTTTCAAAGTTTGCAAACTGGGCAATTTTTTTGAGTTTGCAAACTGATAGCTTTCAGCCTTTCAGGTCTTCAACTCTGCACATTTGCAAATGAACAATTCCATCATTCCAGCCCTATGAATCAATGAATGTATGAAATATGATTCAAATGAACAATCTCGTCATTTCCAATTTTCCATGTGTACATACATATACATTTACAAGCATAATTAGTTATAATGGGCTATGCTCATTGTACCGCCAGAGGTACTAATTCCCGTCAAAGGAATAACATATAGATACACAGCCAGGCAAGCTACAACCTGAGCCTCGGATCACCCCCAGATCACCCCGACGCGCCGCCACGCGCCGTGCCAAGATGGCATCAGAAGCTCCTGAAGCTGGGGACTGAAGCACATCAGTCCCACATCGAAAACAAGGAGAAGATCAGCCTCCTCCTCACCTATAAAAGGTTCTCTCCTCTCTCCTCATTAATTACGCATTTACTACTCATTTATTGTTATGCTGTCTATATGCATTGACTGACTTAGGCATCAGAGAAGTGAAGACCGCCCAACGCGGTCTCCCTCTGACGCCCTGTCTTTCGTTTGACAGCTACCGGAGATCACCAGATCCACAGAGTAGCGGTCCGCCCACCGGACCCGCGTTAAACGAAAGTTTGACTACCGCCGGACTTTGAGATTTAACATTGGCGCCGTCTGTGGGAACCCTTGAACAAAAGGTCATCCCACCACAATCACCATGACTAACGGTAGCGGGGGAAACGCTGAAGAGCAGGCGGACCAATCCGCTATTCCCCAACCATCCGACCCAGCGGTAGACGTTAACCGCGCACTATTCACCACCCCAGCCAACCCCGGCGGTGAGGCAAATCCAAGCAGCAGCCGCCCACCGGGCCAAGATCTCACCACTATGTACGAGCTGGCACTAGCGGACCTTCACAAGGCAAACAGAGAGCGTGAAGAGGAGCGCAGAGAAAAGGTTGAGGCCCAAAGACAAGTGGCTACGCTGATGTCACGTTTTGATTAACTAAAGAGGACGCTGGAAGCCACCGCCAATCCAGCGCAGAGCGAGCAATCACGCAGCACCAGGCGTAGTCGGCCCGGCACCGGCACGTTGATACCAGGGCCAGTCATACAGATGCAGGTACCGCTGGACCCACCTGAACTATTTGGGATGGGACCACCGCCCATACCCCAACTAATGTTGGAGCAGGAGGCGGAATCACTGCCGCACACCAACCGCTCGGAGGCTAGGGCGAGGACTGAAGGCAATCCGCCTGCGCCAAGGCGTAGACAGGTCCAGCGGAATATCCAGGCTGGTTCCGCCGGCAATGCAACCGCCCAGATACTGAAAATGATGCAACAACTGGAGCAGAGATTAATCCGGGCAGAGTCGGGGACCCAGCGCCAACTCAAAATCCCTTTTCGCTTCCAGACCTGGGCCCTTCACCGCTGCGATTCTGCAGGCTATCAGACCAGCATACGCAAAAACCCCAAAGATGTCACATTACAGCGGCATGTCTGACCCCTTCGTCCATATGGACACCTTCAGGAAGGTCACCAACAACAAGGGATTTGACGACGCCACCCTGTGCCACTTGTTCAGCGAAACGTTGGATGGTGAAGCAATGAACTGGTTCTTCGAATGTCCGCTGGGATCTATTGACTCATTCCATGCGCTGTCACACGCCTTCCTCTCTCTGTTCATCTTATTGTCCGCCGGACATCACAACACAAGTCAGCTGTTCAGCGTCAAGCAAGGGGCAGATGAATCACTGAACGCATTCGTCACAAGATGGCGGGCGGCAGCATCTCAGTGCCGTGACCTAGACAAAACAATGTCATCGGCGGCCTTCAAGCAGGGACTCCTCAAGGGGCCTTCCTCTATCACCTCAACTACAATCATCCAAATGCGGCATATGACCACGTTATGAGTGAGGCGGTCATTCACGCCCAGGCGGAATTCATCACATATGGAGAAACCCCACCGCCACTAGCAACACCAACAAAGTCAACACAGCCATCCTCCAGTCATCAGGAAACCGCTAACAAGACCCCTTCAGTGCCGCCAACTGACAAGAAGAGGGAGTGGCAGCAGGGCCACCACCAGAACAAGCGGCAGAGGGACCAACACTACAACAAGGGCAACTACCCAACCCATGGGGATAACCGCAACAAACAGGCGGAGTCCTCTCAGCGGTATGCAGTGTTTACAGTCCTCACAGCCTCGTATGAGGAAATATACAATCAGTGCAAGGATCAGATCCCACCGCCACCCCCACCAAGATACCCAAAAACAGGAAAACCAAGAAACACCGGCAAGTGGTGTAAATACCATGAGGACAACGGTCATAATACCAACAGCTACAATGCTCTCAAAACGGCCATTGAGACCTTGTACCGTGACGGCAAGATGAAGCAGTTTAAGGTGCGCCAACCGCCACTTGTGATCGCAAACATTGAGACCTTGGGCCGCATCAACACCATCGACGGCGGTGCTCCAATCACTAGCATGTCTCACAGGGCAAGGAAGCGCTATGCACGCGCTAGTCACCCAAAGGAAGTCTGCAACATCCGCTACGATAGATCCGCCAAACTCCCAAGGTCAGGTTGGAAACCTATTACCTTCTCAGAGGAGGAGGAGCGCGGAGTGCATTTACCCCATGACGACCCATTCTTGGTCGACGCCATTCTTGGCAGATTTTCAGTGGGGAGAATCCTGGTGGATAGCGGGTCCTTTGTCAACGTCATCTTCAACGGTTGCTACAACCACCTCAAGCGGAACAGGAAATTACTCCAGGATCACGAGCCACTGCTCAGCTTCTCCGGCGACGTCACATAACCGCTGGGTTCCGACTACATGCGGTTGACTATTGGCACCAGTCCATGCATGGCGGAGGTACATACAGAGTTCATAGTCGTCGATTGTTTCAGCTCGTACAACGCCATCATTGGACGACCGGCACTCAACAAGCTCAAGTGCGTCATCGCCGGATACATGCTTCTCATGAAGTTCCCCACACCCAACGGCACGGGCTGTGTGAGGGGAAGTCAGCAGTTGGCATGAGAATGCTATTCAACCACTATAGCGCGGTCAACGCGCCGCCATGAAATCCTGACGGTGGGTAATCAGGCACCGCCACCAAATATCTTTGAGGATCCTAGAGATGAGGAGAAGAAGTATGTAAAGAAGGAGCCGGTCAACCCGGAAACGTCGTTGAAGGTTGTTTGCATCTCTGACGAGCACCCTAAGCGGACAGTCAGCATAAGCGCCCAACTAGACCCAGAGGTGGCGGCGGAACTCACTCAATTCCTACGTGACAATGCTGCCGTCTTTGCATGGTCATACGCAGACATGCCAGGTATCTCTCCTGAAATCATCACACACAAGTTGACCATCAAACCATCCTTTTATCCCATCAAACAGAAGCGGAGGGCCTTTGATGAGGAAAATTACCGGGCAATAGGAGAGGAGGTTGCCAAGCTCCAAGGCATTGGGTTCATCCACCAAGTCATCTATCCACAGTGGATTTCCAACTTGGTTATGGTCAAAAAGCCCAGCGGAAAGTGGCGGATGTGTATCGACTTCAAAAATCTCAACAAGGGATGCCCAAAGGATAGTTTCCCGCTACCCCGCATTGATCAACTGGTTGATACAACCGCCGGGCATGAGCTCCTTAGCATGATGGACGCTTTCTCCGGCTATAATCAGATCAAGATGCATCCCAGCGACCAGGAGTGCACCACCTTCACCACCGACAAGGGCCTCTACTGCTACAATGTTATGCATTTCGGTCTGAAGAACGCCGGTGCAACTTATCAACGACTGATGAACACCATGTTCGCGGAACATCTCGGAAAAATAATCGAGGTCTACGTGGACGACATGCTGGTCAAGAGCATAAAGGCCAGCGGACATGTGGCAAACCTCAAGATCATAGTAACCATTCTCCTGGCCTATGGTATGCGCCTCAATCCAGAAAAGTGTTTCTTTGGCGTCACCGCCAGCAAGTTTCTGGGTTATATCGTCAGCGAACGAGGCATCGAAGCTAACCCGGACAAGGTACAAGCCATCCTCAACCTGGAGGACCCTGAGTATAAGGTACACGTCCAGTGCCTCCAGGGCAAGTTAACCGCCCTTTCTCGATTCATCTCCAGACTCACTGATAGGTGTGCCCCATTTTTCAAAATCCTCAAAACGACTCACAAGAAAGTCATCGACTGGAACCCAGAGTGTCAGGCGGCGTTCCAGGGCTTGAAAGAATACCTGGCGGCAATCCCACTCCTTTCCGTTCCTGTGCAGGGAGAAACACTGTACATATACCTAGCGGTATCAATATCAGCGGTAAGCTGCGCCATTATCCGGCGTGAGGGCTAGGAGGAACTCCCAGTATTCTACGCCGGCAGGGGCATGAACGGAGCAGAAACAAGATACCCTCCCTTAGAGCAACTTGCTCTCGCACTCATCGTTGCCCCCAGGCACCTCGATCCGCCAATACTTTCAGGCCCACACAATCCATGTGTTAACCAATTAACCGCTAAGGCAGGTAATGCAGAACCCTGAACATTCGGGGCGCCTCAGCAAGTGGGCCATTGAGCTCAGCGAGTTCGACATTGATTACAAACCAAGAACCGCCATGAAGGGCCAGGCGGTGGCGGACTTCATTGCTGAACTCACCGAGCGTTAGCCAGAACTCGGCGCGGAGACAGAGCCCGGAACGGAAATGGTAACCGCTGAAGAATCAGAAGTATGGTTATTTGCTTCTGAAATTTTGCCAAGTATGTTGCTTGATAGTGTGATTGCGTTGTTTGAATGTTGATGGACCGCTAGAGTTTTGACGTTGCTTTTGTTGATCAATGAAACATTAAAGGAATTAAAATTGTTCCAAGTGCACGATGTAGCAGATGTGGTCCGCCGAATGTTGTTGGCGTTGCCAGTTAACTTTTGTGCTGGACTTGGTGACAATGGTTTGAATAATTCCTCGTTTCATTGATAGCTGACATATCAGCGTTTACAAAAGTGGGGTTGTACCCGTTGGGTAGCTTCCCTTAGCTAAATATTGAACAAAAATTTAGCTAAGTCAAGATGCTCTTGGGTAGCGGTATGACTATTTGTAGTAATACAGAAGGTGTTCGGTATTCCAATGATGGGTCGTTGTGATGCCGTCCTTGTCCATTAAGTAGAAGGTGCCGGGGCTAACGACTTCCACTATTTTGTATGGTCCTTCCCAAGTTGGGCGGAGTACCGTTGGCGGTGGAATGACTTCCTTCATTACCCACACTAGGCCAAAAAAGCGAACAGACAACGGACCAAATTCGTTGTGTGATTTGGACGATTTCCGTTGTGTATCGGAGCGTTGTGTGATTAAAAATCACACAACGGTGGAAACCCGTTGTGTGAATCACAAACAGTCAACACTTATTTGGTTAAAACTGTTGTGCCTTCTCTCGGCAGATGACAGCCATAGTTGCCGCGCAGTCATGCTGCACATGTCATTGGCATCATTCACACAACGAAAGTTGTTTCCGAGCCGTTGTCTGAAAGGCAATCAGACAACTGCATTTTATTTTATCTGTTGTATGAGTTATCCTCACACTTCACTTTTAGAAATTTTATTGTTGTGTGTTAGTTTTAGATAACGTATTCTAGTTATTACAGTTGTGCTATTGTAAATCAGACAACTTATGTTTGTTAGAACCGTTGCATGTTATACAAGGATTCATTGTGTGAACATCCAAATTGTTACTTCAGACAACATTATTAACATTAGAAATTATGTTGTGTGATAATCGTCTTTTCTCGATTTTGTGCATTGATAATAATGCTCGATTTTACCTAATGAACAATGACTAATTGTAAAGAAAAGACACTGGAATCCATGAAATGATCAGTAATCCAACTCATACTATTTGAAGAAAAGCATTCAAACTTTAAAAGGGAGGATTTCCCAATCATCCAAGACAACATTGAAAGAAGAAAAGCATTCAAATGCATGCCCATCTACTTGGGACATCAAAAGCTGATACAAATACAAACTATTTGTTACAAAACATGCCACACAGTGCATGAATATTGTACCAGCAGAGAAGCACAAAAATGATGTTTTCCTTCACCAACAACCTACTTCCTTTTATGCTTTCCTTTAGCTCCTACACATACGCCTTCACGACATACTTTGCCCATTCATTTCGCATCATATCTATGTCTGCTTGGGTATATTGACTGTTGCCTCTCCTCTCCCACTGAATCAATTTATTATATGAAAGTGAGGCATGAACATAAAAGAGTCAATATAAACCAAGTTAAAGTGACTACATTTATAAACTCCACTTGTACCTTTCTTGGAAACAATGTCAAGTCTTTATCCTCAATGATGTCTCTCATGTAACGCATGACAAAGTACCCGCACTCCTTGTTACTGGGTTGGGGAGGAATACCTTAAAAACAAACGATGTGTAAACAAGTCAAAAAATGAACCAAATCCAGTATTTTCAAGACAAAAATATACTAATTAGGTGAAACTTACTGCCAAATTTTTCCACAAGATTGAACTCCGACCTTTCTTCTGCCTTTCAGCATTGAAATATGGTAAATATGTTGTGAACATGGAAGACAACCAAACTTAGAAACCTATCAACAACAAGGACTACAACCACACAAAGAATCAGACGAACCCCAATTTCAAGAGACTAAACAACAGCTGCACTGCAATATCCTCAATAGATAAAAAATAGGTGCAACAGAAACACAACTAATAGCAAAAACACTCACCCATTATCTTAAAGCCCCGATTCCACTGTCAAAAGCAATCACTGCAAAACAAAATCCAATTATTCTTTCAGTGACTCATTCACAGACATCTAGCTACCTTTAGAGCAATAAATATTATGTAGCTTTTCAATGACCTTCCTATGTATGATGCTATCATCCACAACCAGAATATGGAACTAAAAAGGCATGGGAACTAAAACATCAATTAACAAATGATTCAACCATTCTGCAATTTCAAATAGGCATCACCGAAAGTTACAAAGTCATAACTCAGCTCATCTAATCCGGGTGTCTTTGCCTGCTCGATTTGACATATGTAATTTATGTCTTCATTCCACCCACATATTTATCATATTATATAGCAAGACGGTTAGTAATTCTAGCTTACCCAATCATATGTATACATATATAGGGGGTTCAACATCTCCACAGATTTGCAATATATATATATATATATATATATATATATATATATATATATATATATGCAGATTACGCGCTAGCTGTACATTTTGACCTTCTAATTTATTCTCAGCTCAAACATGCACCATATGCATGTAACACAAACCCCTTATGTAAATAACCAAACTCAAAAGGTTTCAAACAAAAAATATGAAGAACTAAAAAGGCTAAAAACAAATTCAAGAGTAAAAAGAAAAAAATAGAAAGCAACTCACCCAAATAGGCAAAGAAGAGCCAATCGATGCATGCAGAGCAAACAACAAAACCAGAAAGCAACAACAGCAACGGGAAGAGAATGAACAACAAAAGCAGAAACAAAGTTAAAAAAAAATGATCAGACCTGAATCCACCAAAATCAAAACAAAAAGAATATCATTCCAATACAAAATAGAACACCAACTACTCACCGAAATCAGCAAATAGGAAGCCCCAAGAAGCAAAAAAGAAGAGATTCTAGACAATAGACAAATCGAATAGACTTCCAGTTGTAAACTTGAATCAAGATGCATCAATTCATTAACACTGCAAAATATAGACAATGGCATATCAATTAGTATCACTAAATGTGAAAGAAGCATTCAATTTAGGCACCATGTAGTTCAGTACTTCCTACTTATTTACTACGAAGACTAGAAACTAGCAGATCATGTTTAATTATCGGAACCCACACATATATGCAATCGCTGCTTTTCCAATTCCACCCCAGCCCCAAATCCCCAATACATGCGAAACATCATCCTATCAAAAATGGGTTCGGAACCTCAACATATTGCAATAAAACATTCAATCCTATCAAATTTTTCGCATTGTTTATGAAACCACATCAGAAGCAAAACCAAAATAGAGAAAGAAATTATTCACCTCGTCCAAGCACTAAAGAGCATTAATAGAACACTGCAAAAATCACAAAGAGGGTCAATTTCTTATAGCAATGTAACCCAGTTTCATCAAAAACAAAAACCCAAAAACCAACTTAATTACTATATCGTTTATGGACTGATGAAATCACAAAGGGTTTTGGTTCTTCTTCTCAGAAAAGGCATGTAATTCAGTAAAGGCACTAGCTAACTTGGTGGACGTTCAGACTTTTTTAACCAATTATAACTAAAGTTTTATCAACTTGATTTTCGTTCAAAGATGGTACAAAAAATTACCTCATCAAAATCTAGACCAATTTGAGAAGTATCACCATCCCCAAATCGCTCTGAAAATACACCAGGAAATATTGAATAATAAGTTAGCCTTTCAACAAACTGGATACCAGACAACAAATTCAATTAAATCCAACTTAATCACAATAATCAAAATTTCAATAAAACTGATGGATGAAAACTGCAACAACAATACAGAGCCACCACAACTTATCCGGTGTTAAGAATTTGAAATATAGTTTCTGATATGCCAATGATCATGAAAAGAAACGTTCTTTTTTGAAAAGTTTCATTCTACCTTCAAAATTTAGATCTGCCGACACGCAAGAGCATAAAAACAAAATCAAGAAACAAGAAAAAGAACAATTACTAGTAGATTATTTTAGCCAAAAGAACAATAAGTAAAAACCCAGATAGCTTTTGATCGAATCTGAGAGAGAGGAGCAGATCGAGTTCTTGATTTGAGAGAGGGACTGAGCCGTCACCTGTCGACGAGAGCGAGCGCCGTCGACCTTCAAGGGGAGAGGGAGAGCGCCTCTGTCTAAACCCCCTGCACCGCCGCCTAATGCAATCGCCCAGGAAAATTGAGCAGAACACTTAATCGAAAAACACCCTAAATCCATTAACACTTAACCGAGGGGCTTACCAGCAACATGATATGGATTGAGACTGAGACCACGATACGGATTGAGACTGAGATGCTTTGGCTAGAATGAGGTTTTCTATGTTTGCAAGGCAAGATGGGCGAGATTTTTCTGGGTTTTCAGTTCGATATTGGATTAGAAGAGATTGATGCTGGATTAGGACCTGGAATTTGAGTTCGATGATTTTGGTTTGAGACTCAGAAGAGAGAAATTATGCTGTGTGCTGCGAAGAAGAGAGAAGAGTTCATGGTTTGAGAGAGCGAGCTAAGTATCGAGTTTTGGTTTCTGTTTCGAAAAATGTATCAGTGAAAATTTCTTAAGTGTGAGACGAATTGGGTCTGTAGCTACGTTGTGCCAAAAAATCACACAGTTCCTTTCAAAAAATAAAAAACTCAAACAACCAAAATTAAATGAATCACACAACAAAGTCAAACACATCCCAATATGTTGTCAGATTGTCTATAACTTAAATTTCAGCTTAGGTTCCAAGGAGGGAAAGTTCCCGCGCAGCCGTGCTTATGTACAATGGTTTTGGTGCTACTATAAACAAGTTTCATTCAGACAACAGAAATAAGGTTTTTACGTTGTGGGATCCTCAAACCATGACCTATATAAGTTCTCCGAAATTGTACATTTTGGGGTAGAAGGAGTAGCATTTGGGGGTACATCCAGAATTGCCAATAATATCTAATTTAATCATACAACACAAGTCAAAAACTGTTGTATGATAAATTGCAACCTAGTATCACACAACAGGTATAACCATGATGTTGTACAATGTAGTACATATTTGGACACAAATTTGTGTCAAGCTAGGCGGGAAATCTCCCACCCTTTTTTTTAATCTTTCACACAACAGAATACTCTTGCCAGCGTTGTGGAATCACCTTCTCCATGAAAACATCAAAATTTTTATGGCCTTATACAACGTATGGTTCTTAGTCATGTTGTGTGATTGACTTTTCATCATCACACAACAAATTTTTTTTTTTCGTTGTGTAAAAAGTGTTGTATATTGAGGTTATTGGCCTAGTGCCAGTCTCCCAGTTGGAGGTTCCGGGCCTTGACCCTGGCGTTGTAGAAACGCAATACCCATTGCTTGTTTTGCAAGTTGTGCAAATGGGCCTTGTGGCGTTTCTCTTCGAGGAGGTCCTTGTCGAGGTTGACGCCTTCGACTTTGGTCTCGGAGCAGTAGCCCTCGACCCTAGCGGTAGGTTGGGTGACCTCAATGGGTAGGACGGCCTCAGTGCCGAACATCATACATAATGGTGTTTCACCGGTGGCGGAAGTTGGGGTAGTCCTGATGGCCCACAAAACTTCCGGCAGCTTTTCCGCCCATAAACCCTTAGCGTCATCGAGTTTCTTTTTTAACAGCTTCTTGATTATCTTGTTTGCTGCTTCGACTTGGCCGTTAGTTTGGGGGTGAGCGACAGATGCAAAACTCATCTTGGTGCCCAGGTTAGCGGTGAAAGATATGAGTTCCTTGTTATTGAACTGTGTGCCATTGTCTGTGATGATTGTGTGGGGGACGCCCTAGCGGCAGTAGATGTTCTTCCAGAGGAAGTGAGTTACCTTGGCGGTAGTTATTGCGGTCAGCGGTTTCGCCTCTATCCACTTACTATTGTAGTTGATGGCGACAATGATGTACTTGAACTAATTCTTGGCGGTTGGGAATTTTCCAAGCAAGTCCAGGCCCCACGTGGAGTGGATCCATGGGCCGATAATGATTGACAAGGGTTCTGCCGGGGCATGGGGGAGGTCAGCATATTGTTGACATTTGTGGCAAAACCTTGACACCTTTCTTGCGTCGTCGTCGAGCGTGGGCCAGAAGTAGCCTTGTCGCATTATACGATTGGCTAGGGACCTAGCGCCTGAGTGGTTTCCACATTCCCTGGCGTGTATTGTTGCAAGAACGACCTTTCCCTCCTTTGGGGTCAGACACCGGAGGTTGGGGTGGGTGAATCCTTGGCGGTAAAGCTTGCCACTCTGGATGTTATAGCGGGTTGCTCTCCGCTTGAGTTGTCGTGCTTCGACCTTGTCAGCAGGCAGCGTTCCGTTGAGCTTGTATTCAATGATTTCATCCATCCAGCTGGTGATGCTTGGCTTGTCAAGGCATTCCACCCTTGTGTCTGCTGGACTTTGGTGTGGCTGAGCGGTTGCTAGCCTTGCCAGTGAATCAGCCTTGACGTTCTTTTCCCTGGGGATCTGTGTGATGGTGTGAAATTTGAATTGTTTGACAAGCGTCTTGACTTATCCCAAGTATGTCGCCAACTGCTGGTCCTTGGCCTGGAAACTGTCATTGACTTGGTTAACGACTGGCTGGGATTCGCTGAATATCTTGACGTTGTCAGCCCCCGAGTCGATGGAGAGGAGTAGGCCGGCAATGAGTGCTTCATACTCCGCCATGTTGTTTGAGGCTTTAAAATTGAACTTTAACGCGTATTCTAAGTTTAGCCCCCCCTGGTCCCATTAAGATGACTCCAGCACTGCAGGCCTTGGTGCAAGCGGAGCCGTCCACGTGTAGGTTCCAGTCTGACTGCTGCTGGAGGGCTGGTTCCTCAGCGGGTACTATTTCTACGCTGGCCTCTGCCCTTGGGTTGGGTTCATCCTGACGTTCGATGAGCTCGGAGATGAAGTCTGCCACCGCCTGGCCTTTCATGGCGGTTCTTGGCTTGTAGTCAATGTTGAACTCGCTGAGCTCGATGGCCCACTTGCTGAGGCACCCCGAGTGCTCAGGGTTTTGCATTACCTGCCTTAGCGGTTGGTTTGTTAAGACATGAATTGTGTGGGCCTGAAAGTATTGACGGAGGCATCTGGCAGTGACAATGAGTGCGAGAGCGAGCTGCTCGACGGGGGTATACCTTGTTTCAGCCCCGTTCATGCCTCTGCCGGCGTAGAAAACTAGGAGCTCCTCCTGGCCTTATCGTCGTACAATAGCGCAGCTTACCGCTAATGGTGATACCGCCAAGTAGATGTACAGTATCTCCCCTTGTACAGGGATGGAAAGAAGTGGGACTGCCGCCAAGTACTCTTTCAAGCTCTGGAACGCAGCCTCACAGTCCGGGGTCCAGTCAATTTCTTTCTTGTGGGTCGTCTTCAGAACTTTGAAAAATGGGAGGCATCTGTCAGTGAGCCTCGAGATGAACCGAGAAAGGGCGGTTAGCTTGCCTTGGAGGCTCTGAATGTGCACTTTCCATTCCGGAGCCTTCATGTTGAGGATGGCTTGCACCTTGTCAGGATTGGCCTCTATGCCCCGTTCACTGACGATGTAGCCCAGAAATTTGCTAGCGGTGACGCCAAAGAAACATTTGTCTGGGTTGAGACGCATACCATAAACCAAGAGAATGGCGAATATGATTCTGAGATTCGCCACGTGTCCGCTAGCTTTGATGCTTTTGACCAACATGTCGTCCACGTATACCTCTATTATTTTGCCGAGATGCTCAGCGAACATGGCATTCATCAACCGCTAATACGTTGCACCGGCGTTCTTCAAACCGAAAGGCATGACATTGTAACAATATAGGCCTTTGTCGATGGTGAAGGTGGTGCATTCCTGGTCGCCAGGGTGCATCTTGATCTGATTATAGCCGGAGAAGGCGTCCAACATGCTAAGCAGCTCATGTCCAGCGGTTGCATCGACCAGTTGATCAATGCTGGGTAGCGGGAAGCTATCCTTGGGACATGCCTTGTTAAGATCTTTGAATGGGACACACATCTGCCACTTTCCGCTAGGCTTCTTGACCATGACCAGGTTGGAAATCCACTGAGGGTAATTGACTTGGTGGATGAATCCAATGCCCTGAAGCTTGGCGACCTCTTCCCCTATTGCACGATATCTCTCTTCGTCGAAGGCCCTTCGCCGCTGCTTGACCGGATAGAAGGATGGTTTGATACTTAATTTGTGTGTGATGATCTCAGGGGAGATGCCCGGCATATCAGCGTATGACCATGCGAAGACGGCGGCGTTGTCACGTAGAAACTGAGTGAGTTCTGCCGCTATCTCTGGGCTTAGCTGAGCGCCGATGCGAACTGTCTGCTCAGGGTGTTTGTCGGAGGTACTCTTCAAGGATGTTTCTGAGTTGACAGGCTCCTTTTTTACATATTTGTCCTCGTCATCCCTAGGGTCCTCAAAAATGTTTGGTGTTGGTGCATGGTTTCCTACAATTAGGATCTCATGGCGGCGCGTCGACCGTGCCACAATCGTTGAATAACACTCTCGTGCCAGTTGCTAACTTCCCTTGACATAGCCTGTCCCATTGGGTGTAGGGAACTTCATGAGAAGCATGTATCCGGCTATGATGCACTTGAGTTTGTTGAGCGCCGGTCGACCAATGATGGCATTGTATGAGCTGAAGCAATCGACAACGATGAACTCCGTATGTATCTCCGCCGTGCATGGACTAGCGCCGATGACTAGGCACATGTAGTCAGAACCGAGCGGTTGTGTGACGTCATCGGAGAAGCTAAGCAGTGGCTCATGGTCCTGGGGTAATTTTCTATTCCGCTGGAGTTGGTTGTAGTAGCCATTGAAGATGACATTGACAGCGGATCCGCTGTCGATAAGGACCCTTCCCACTGACCATTTGTCGAGCATGGTGTCGATCAAGAATGGATCGTTGTGGGGCAGATGTACACCGCGTTCCCCTCTTCCGAGAAGGTGATGGGTTCCCACCCAAATTTTGGGAGCTTGGTGGATCTCTCATAGCGGATGTTGCAAATTTCTTTGGGGTGGTTAGTGCGAGCATAGCACTTTCTTGCCCTATGAGACATGTTAGTGATTGGAGCACCGCCGTCGATGGTGTTGATGCGGCGCATGGGCTCGATGTTGGCGACCACAGGTGGCGGCGGATGCACCTCGAACTGTTCCAACTTACCATCACGGTATAAAGTCTCGATTGCCGTTTTGAGAGCGTTGCAATTGTTGGTGTTGTGACCGCTGTCCTTGTGGTATTTACACCACCTGCCGGTGTTTCTTGGTTTTCCCACTCTCGGGTACTTTCTTGGGGGTGGCGGTGGGATCTAGTCTTTGCACTGGTCGTATATCTCTTCATACGAGGCTGTGAGGATTGTAAACACAGCGTACCGCTGGGAGGACTCCGATTGTTTGTTACGGTTCTCTCCGTGGGATGAGCGGTTGCCCTTGTGGTAATGTTGGTCCTTTTGCCGCTTGCTCTGGTAGTTTCCCTGTTGCCACTCTCTCTTTTTATCGGTTGGCGGCGTAGCAGAGGTTTTGTTAGTAGTCTCCTGATGGCTGGAGGAGGGCTGGGTGGACTTTGCTGGTGTTGGCGGTGATGGGGGGGTTTCTCCATATGTGATGAATTCTGCCTGTGCATGGATGACGGCCTCGCTCATGACATGGTCATATGCAGCATTTGGATGATTGTAATTGAGATGATAGAGAAATGGTCCCTTTAGGAGTCCCTGCTTAAAGGCTGCTAATGCCATTGTTTTATCAAGATCGCGGCATTGAGATGCCGCCGCTCGCCACCTGGTGACGAATGCCTTCATTGTTTCCTCTGCGCCCTGCTTGACATTGAACAATTGAGTTGTGTTGTGATGTCCGGCGGCCAACAGGATGAACCGAGAAAGGAAAGTGTTTGACAGTGCATGGAATGAGTCGATGGATCCTGGCGGGCATTTAAAGAACCAGCTCATTGCCTCACTATCTAACGTTTCGCTGAACAAGTGGTAGAGGGTGGCGTCATCAAATCCCTTGTTGTTAGTGACTTTTTTGAAGGTGTCCATGTGGACGAAAGGTCCAGTCATGCCGCTGTAATGTGGCATCTTTGGCGTTTTTGCATGTACTGGTCTGACGGCCTGCAGGATCCTGGCGGTGAATGGCCCTGGTCTGGACGCAAATAGCGGATTTGGTATTGGTGTTGGGGCGCCTGCCTCCCCCCGGATTAGCCTTTGCTCTAATTGTTGCATCCTTTCCAGGATTAGGGCTGTTACGTCGCCAGCGGGCCCCGCCTGGAGGTTCCGCTGAGCCAGCTCCCGCCTGGGGGCAGGTGGATTACCTTCAGTTCTAGCCCTAGCTGCCGAGCGGTTGGTATGCGGCTGTGACTCCGCTTCCTGCTCCAACATTAGTCGAGGTAGGGGGTGGGCCCATTCCCAACAGTTCTGGTGGGTTCAGCGGTACCTGCATCTGCATGATTGGTGCTGGTACCAATCTGCCGGTATTGGGTCGATTGCGCTTGGTGCTCCGCGATTGCTCGCTCTGCGCTAGGTTGGCGTTTGCCTCCAGCACCTTCTTTAGCTCGTCAAACCTTGACATCAGCGTGGCCACCTGCTTTTGGGCCTCAGCCTTCTCTGCGCTCCTGCTCACGCTCCTTGTTTGCTTTGTGAAGGTCCGCCAGTGCTAGCTCATACAGAGCGGCGAGATCCTGGTCTGGGGGCGACTGCCGCCTGGCCGAGCCTCCGCTGTGGTCTGAGTTGGCAGGACCTGGGGAGTAATTTGAGGTTCCATACTAGGGTTGACCAACGTGCTGAATAGTGCACGGTTAACGTTAACCGCTGGGTTGATGGGATGGGGATTGGCGGATTGGTCCGCCTGCTCTTCAGGGTTTCCGCCACTACCGTTAGTCATGGTGATTGTTGTGGTGGGATGGCCTTTTGTTCAAGGATTCCCACAGACGGCGCCAATGTTAATATCTAAGGTTTAGCGGTGGCTAAACCTTAGTTAACGCTGATCCGAAGGGCGGACCGCTACTTGTGATGTAATCGATACCTCCGCTACTTGTCAAGTGAAATACAAAGGGCGCCAGAGGGAGACCGCGTTGGGCGGTCTTCTCTTCTCCGATGCCTAAGTTAGTCAATGTATTTGTGTTGACAGAATAACAATAGGTAAGTAGTAAATGCGTAATTAATGAGGAGAGAGGATAAAACCTTTTATAGGTGGGGAAGAGACTGACCTCTTCCATGTTTTCGATGTGGGACTGATGTGCTTCAGTTCCCAGTTTCTGGAGCTTCTGATGCTATCTTGGCGCGGCGCGTCAGCAGTGCTCTGGGGGTGAGCCGGGGCTCAGGCGGTAGCCTGCTTGGTTGTGTTTCTGTAGGTCACTCCGTTGGCGGTAGCATGAGCGTGGCTCATTATAGCTAATTATGCTTTGGCAAATGCTCATGTAAGTACATGTCCAAAATCAGTCCCAATGCAATAACCATCGAAAGTCTTCGATGTAAACTCTCTAGCAATGTCAAATCCAATTGACTGAATAGGATGATCAGGGAAGTGAGCCCGTTGTCATATGATATGTGTTAGGAGTGTCGCATAAGCAGCATTACAAGTGGACAATAGCACAATACGTGACTAGCGTGTTTGTTTGTCAACCAACATCATGAGATATTTAAACGTCTGCAAGTTGGTTGAACTAGTGAGTATGTTCATTTCCTTCGCATAGGACGGTCTCAGTCCTAATTTCCCCAAGGAACAGGCTTTGTAAATTGAGCGATAAGCCTTACAAGCAACCAATGAGGATTGTGGTTGGGCCCGAGCGTCTGAAACGCTATTTGAAGCAAAGTTGGTGATTGCAGCATCACCAGGGGCGCCATCACCATGATGGACGCCATCCATGGCGTCATGGATAGGGACTGCACCAGCCCTAGGCTGGTGGCGGACGACGACGACGCTAGAGGCTGCGGCGGCTGTCACACTTAGTCCAGGAATCAACTTTTGATTCATGCTTCGTTTCGCTCGAGAGAATGGATGTCCGTGTGAAGTCTTTAGTAAACGGATCATCATATCATGACTAGGATGACCTATCATGTCTTGACAAAACCAATATGTGTCTAAATCCAAGAGATCTTCTCTCATAACTTTATTGGATTTAATAGCTCAAATAGTGACATAGAGTCCACTAGAGAGACATATAAACTTCTAAGATGCGCCTTTATTCGCAATCATTAGAGGTATTGCAAAGGAACTCATTTCTGTTCTCTACATGCGTTTTGGCATGGAATCCATTGGGTTGAATAGCTCAATACGGTGTGTTTGGCCCTAGGAGCGTAGAGAGCTTTTACGACATTAATCAAGGTGCCATTTGGCAAAGGGAACTTGAGCTATTCCATGTCCTTGAACTAATACTGATGGCCCAGCCATCGTAGTCACAAAGTAATATGCTCAGAATCAAAATGGAGCCATAATGAAAAGAACTCAAAATTTGGTTCATAAGCCAATGGAGTACATCATTGTCTCTTAACCATTAGGAGAATCGAATCCAAATGCTAGCTAATGCAGAACAAAGGTAGTCGTTTGACTTCTTTCGGTAACTCCAAAATAAATATGACCAGATGAGTAGAGAGATGTCGGTGGAGCAAAGCTCGCTTAAGTACCACTTATTTTGGATGAGCCTATGTGAAGAAAAACTAAACCAATGACATTTACTACAAAGTATATGGCAATTGCCTATTATACATCTCTTGGAAAAATAAAGACTTAAACAGAATTGGAGATCTATTGATCCCAGCCAGATTTGTAGTCTTCAACCCTTCACTCTAGATCATCTTCTTGATCTTCTTGTTCCACATAGTGAGCTTCTTTTGCTTCACAATATGCTTTGTAGGCGGTGACAATTTCTTCACGAGCTCTAGAAATGTGTGCCCAATGACCGGATACTCCACATCGAGAACATACATCTCTTTGCTCAAACTCCATTTATTGAGGCACTTTGAAAGCGTCATTTAGATGGCTCTTAGTGTTGGTGACGCCACCAACATGGCCAGAGGCGTTGCCTCCTTCTCTCTTTCCACGTTCACCTCTTCGGTTCCGTTTTCACCTATTTTTGCGGTTACGTACCTTCCCAAATAGAGCGATTATATGGACCAGAACGTCCAGAACTATCCCTACGATTAGGGTTTCGCTCTTGGCGCCCTCTCTTAGGAGGCGTGACTATAATTGGATTCCAGAATATGTTATGTTTCCACGGATCTCGAATTATAGTTCTTCACAAGGATGTTGTCATGTTTTTCAGCAACATTCATAGCTCCAATGAGCTCATGAAACCTTGTGATCCGTCCTGCAGTAACATCGATTCAATAGTTCTTAGCAACCATCAATGCAAAGACGAGGAAGGTAAAAAGAGTCTTCTCAATCAACATCGCATATGTGATCTCTTTACCACAGAATTCCATTAAGGATTTAATGCGAAGTGCTTCCGAGTTGTAGTCAAGAACTGACTTGAAATCATAGAAGCGGAGGCTATGTCATCTCACTTCCAGGTCAGGAAGCAGGGAGTCACGGACATTGCCAAATCTTTCTTCGAGTGAGACCCATAGCCTTCTGGGGTCTTCTTTATTCATACACTCGTACTGGTGCGAATCATCCATATGACGGGTCATTAGGATGATGGTTTTCGCCTTATTTGCCTCTAACGCTGCTCTATTTGCTTCGAAAACTTGAGCTTGCTCAACAGTTAGCACGTCCTGGCTAGGCTCGAGAATCGTATCCAGGATTCCATCGGCCTTGAGATGCTGGCGGACATCACCAACCCACGTATGATATCCAAAGCCAGTTGTTCCCAATGGAGAAAAGTCCAATTTGTTCAGGTTACTCATCCTGAAAGAGAACAAGAAAAATGGTTAGTTTCGGAGCGGAAAAAGCTACCATGAAAACATATAAAATTTCTGAGCATAATCGCTCCCAAGAAATTAGGAATTTCTGAGCGTAATGGCTTCCAAGAAATTCAATTCCAAGAGTTATTGGATTAGATCGAAACAATGACGTAAGTGGTCGATCATAAAATCTCTACAAACTCTAAGTTTGGAGATCTCAACAAGCTCCAAGCTTGGAGTGAGCACGAACCCCCACAGTTCAGCTTAATTTGGTCTCCCCTTTGATGAAGAAAGGGGGGTAGAAGAAGGGAGTTTGCAAGTCCTCGAGAAAAAATGAATAAAAACTCGAAAACGGGAACTTTTAGTAAAAATTACCTCGAAATAGGTCGCCGGAAAATTTGACTGAAAAAAATGGCCGAAGCTGATGTGGCACCGAACTGCTGACGTGGCTACTGACATGGCAGTGGGCTTGCTTCTGGGCTGCGTCAGTGGGCCTGTTTCTGGGCTACGTCAGTGGGCCTTCTTCTGGGCTTCTTTCTTTCTTCTTCTGGGCTGGGCCGCCTGCTTCTTTCTTCTCTTTTTTTTTTTTTTCTTTTTCTTCTCTCTGCCGGTTCAAGGTGCAGCCTGTACTTCTGGCCGGTTCAAGGACTAAACGGCCTGTTCCGGGAAAGAGGATTCCGGTTCCTGGAATCTGGAATTAAGGCGCGCTGGTGGTGAAAGATGGTTGTCGGAGGTGGACTGGAAAAAGTCAAACCGAGCAGGGGATATTCTGCTTCTTCTGGAGGCCTGTTCGGTGTTTTTCCTGCCGATTCTGGGTGTGGCGCCGCCGGTTCTGGACTCCTGGGATTTGGGGCTTCAAGGTGGGCGGCGGAGGTTTCTGGGATTTGAAGGCTACGAATTTAGGGTTTCAGGGTTAGAGCTTCGTGCTGATAACGTGTTTAAGGAAAACTGAATTGGGAGAGAATTGAGTCGTGCTTTCATTGATAATAGGGGCCTCTTTATATAGATGATTGCAAGACATAGAATCAGAATCGGATATCTATGAATATCTCTAATTCAAAACCCTATTACAACTAGGTCAAGAAACCTAAAGTTTGGGCCAGACACATATTCTGGATTTACTTGAACAGGGACAAAGAAGTACCAAATTTGTTCAGAAGGGTCTACAATAAACTTAAGCTTGTCCAGATCAAAACAGACGAGCTAAAGTTTAGACCATTGGATTCTAATAGAGCCATGTGTCGCAATCTTATCAAAAGCTTAGCCAGGTAGGTTAGGAGAAAACAGAGCTTGCTTAGGGAGGAGTACCTTTACTGTTTGCTCACTGTCAAAACTCAAAATTAACCTTTAATTTTTTCTTTTAAAAAAATAATAATTCTTGGTTGTTTTCATGTAGATTTGGCCATTTGGGCAGGAAACTTCTTCTCTGTTTCTCGCATCAAAAAAAAGAAAAACTTCTCTGTTTCTAAGGTTCTTTTCCTGATACTGCTACTGGCTTTTTCTTTCATAGCATCCATTCAGCTATGAACGTCATGATCAGCCAAGAACAAGAAGAAGAGCCAGTCTCCGAGCCTCCTTCCGGTGAAAAGGCCGATAAGGAGTCGAGTCAGACAATGACGACATGGGGTGCCATTGAGAGACTGCCTACGTATTCACGCACAAGGAGAGGCATTCTACTCGGGCAAGGTCAAGAGGAGGACGGTGAAAGCAGAGAGATTGATGTAAAGAAAAATCTTGGACTACCAGAGAGGAAGACTTTGTTGGAGAGGCTAGTGAAGATTGTTGAGCAAGATAATGACAAGTTCTTGCTCAAGATCAAGGACCGCATGAATAGGTAATTGATTAACTATAATGAATGCTGTATGTTTTTGAGGAAATTTGGATTATAACTTTTAATCTTTAATATTCGAAATGCACGCAGAGTTGGACTTGAATTTCCAACAACTGAAGTGCGGTTCGAGCATTTAAATGTTGAAGCAGAAGCTTATGTAGGAAGCAGGGCATCATCTACAATGTTCAACTTCTCTATTAATATTTTTTTTTTTTTTTTTTTTTTTTTTTTTTTTTTTTTAAAAAAACCCCATCCCATTCCCACCCTTGATGGGGCTCGAACTCTTGACCTCTTATATATGAGACCAAAGCCTTACCACCCCACCAAACACACACACCCAACTTCTCTATTAATATGTTAGAGGTACCATTTCTTAGATCAAGTTTATATGTCTTATGGATTCATGCTTTTATATGATGTAACTTAATAATTCACCTTAGTTTTTCTCTTTAAAATAAGGGGTTCCTGAATTATTTTCACATTCTTCCAAGTAGAAAGAGACCATTTACAATCCTCCATGATGTAAGTGGGATTATCAAGCCAAGAAGGTAACTAGACATTTACTACTTCAAACATATATACTCTTCGAACGGCACACTTCTCATGCATATGAATTGCTGGTCTGTCTGATTTCTTTCTGCAGAATGACGCTTCTTTTAGGGCCCCCTGGCTCTGGAAAGACGACATTACTATTGGCCTTGGCTGGAAAACTTGGTAAAGCCAATCTAAAAGTAAGGAGATCAGTATTCTTATGCCTTAGAATTTTGAATCTTGATTTCTATTGCTTAATTTACAATATGTCACTATTTAATGTGGTGTAATCGCTTATGAATGACATTAGTTTTCGGGGAGAGTTATATACAATGGAATTGAGATGGATGAGTTTGTATCAGAGAGGACATCAGCCTATGTTAGTCAACATGATCTCCACATACCAGAATTGACAGTGAGAGAAACACTGGCTTTTGCAGCTAGATGTCAAGGTGTTGGACCACGTTATGGTACGTACGTCTGTTAAAACACCCTAAAATTAAGGTCGCATATATAGATATATATATATATATATATATATATACACATATTCTGAAGAGGATGTCTGCACTGTCGCTAAAGTGCGGACGTCGACGCTACAGCTCTGCTTAGGCTGCGACGGCGCTGCACCGCTTGCCGGACGGAGGCTAGGGGTCAGACGGACCAGTCTGCAGTCGGGTGGAGTTGTCGGTGACGTGGTTGCAGCGCTGCTCAGAACCTTGCAGTTGCAGGTGAGGTCGCTGCCCAGAATCATTCAATCTCGATCTCCTCTGACCTCGATCGCAGCACAAAAGCGGTCTGGGATGCCTCCGTTCGGCAAGCCCCGCGTCACCGCCTGAAACGCTGCAGAAGCATCGACGTCCGCACTTTAGCGAAGTGCAGACGTCTGCTCCAGAACCCGCCTGTATTTACCTATATATATATATATATATAATCTAGCTAGGTTTCATAATTTTGATTTAGAGAATCCGAATTAAGTTATTTTTTCATTTGCATTTTGGAAACTTCAGAAATGTTGGTGGAATTACTAAGGAGAGAAAAGGCTGCAAATATTATGCCAGATCTTGATCTTGATCTGTACATGAAGGTATGAGAACATCTGTATAGGAAAGAATATCATAAAGCTATGTTTCATAATTCTAATTAATGCTACAATACATAAACCAGAACAACCTTAAAATTTTTACATCTTCGGCAATTGATGTGGAACTGTATCCTTCATGTTGTTTATCATTTGCACCCTCTCTAAACCTTGCTTTTTGTACTTGTTCTTGAAGTAGCATTCAAACACCAAAATGGCTTCTTAAACTTTTTGCAGGCAGCAGCACTAGAAGGACAGGAAACTAATATTGTTACAGACTTTATTCTCAAGGTACTGATATGTACCCTTCGTTTAAGTTAATTATGTGCCTTGTGCAAAGATACCAACTAGAACCACACAATTTCTGTTTCGATCAGTAAAAGAAAATTTGCTAACTTTTGCTAATAAACTTATCCAGGTTTTGGGACTCGAAGATTGTGCTGAAATTATGGTAGGAGATGAAATGACCAGAGGTATCTCTGGTGGACAAAAAAAGCGACTCACCACAGGTAGTGCATATATAGGTCTTCCCCACCTCTCTTTTTCAATTTCCGAAAGTGTCACCTGGTAGTTTAACTGTGGCTGATTCTTATATAAAAAAAATGGCCGATATATAATTGCAGGGGAGATGCTGGTTGGACCAGAAAGAGTACTTCTTATGGATGAGATATCAAACGGGCTGGACAGTTCAACAACATTGCAAATAGTGAAATCGCTACAACAATACGTCCACATCCTCAACGGAACTGCATTAATCGCTCTACTGCAGCCAGCACCAGAGACTTATGATCTCTTCGATGATATAATTCTCCTTTCGGATGGCTACATTGTGTATCAAGGTCCCCGTGAGAATGTTCTTGAGTTCTTTGAGTACATGGGCTTCAAATGTCCAGAGCGGAAAGGAGTTGCTGATTTCCTACAAGAGGTACCTTAACACACGCACACGCACACACACACACACACACATATATATATAATGACATCTCCTCCCTCTGTTTCAACCTTTTGTTTTCCACAGAGATTGGACATATATAGTACAGCTTCTTATTAGCTATTCTAATTCAATTATAGGTGACATCAAGAAAAGATCAAGAGCAATACTGGGCTCATATGGATAGGCCTTATAGCTTTGTAACAACCAAAGAATTTTCTGAAGCAATGCAGTTATTTCACATTGGTAGAAAACTTGGTGATGAGCTTTCTATTCCATTTAACAAGTCAGAAGGCTGCCCTGCTGCTTTGTCAACTAAAAAATATGGTGTTAGTAAGAAGGAATTGTTCAAAGCTTGTATGGCTAGACAAATTTTGCTTACAAAGAGGAATTCATTTGTCTACATTTTCAAATTGGTGCAGGTGAGAAGTAGTGAATATTACTAGTTAGCATTGGACTTTTTGCAGGTGTAGATTAAAATGAAAATCTCATAATGTTCATTGTTCTAATATCTTAAGAAAACTGGTCAGGCGATTCCATACTGTAAAGTGAAATTTTGGATTGTTAACCAACAGTTGGTGCAAAATCAAATTGAACATTTGTTCATCTTTTATTTTAGTGAAATATAAAGTAAATGAAATACTACTATTGTTTTGGTTTCAGCTTATTCTAGTTGCTGTTACAACAATGACACTATTTTTTCATACTGAGATGGAGCGAAACACAGTTGCAGATGGTAGGATTTATATGGGAGCTTTATTCTATACGCTACTCGCAATTATGCTTAATGGGTTTGCAGAGCTTCATATGACAGTCACTAGACTGCCTGTGTTTTTCAAGCAAAGGGACCATCTGTTCTATCCTGCTTGGGCATACTCTTTACCCCCATGGCTGATAAGGATCCCTATAACTTTTGTGGACGTTTTCATCTGGGTGATCATTACTTACTACAGTGTAGGTTATGATCCGAGCGTTGAAAGGTAATTAAAAATTGAAACATGCATTTCAGAAATTGCATTTAAAAGTTCAGGATCAGCTCAGGTTAGTTTTATTTGGTCATGCAGATCAAGTTAATTGGTTATCAAATATAATTATAAAAATTTGTTGACGTGTAACAGGTTTTTCAAACAGTTCCTTCTACTGCTGTGTATTAGCCAGATGGCAAATGGAGTGTTTCGATTGATAGGGGCACTAGGAAGGAACATAACTATTGCAAATACATTTGCATTTGGTACTTTACTTGTCATTCTTGGTCTGTGTGGCTTTATCATATCAAAAGGTAAACCTTGGTAAAGACTAATCTAATCTGAGAAATCATAACAGTACTTTTATGTATTATTGTGGTGGACTTAATTAAATTCTGATGGTAAGTTAAACTCGCGTCTTTTTGCTTTTTACTAATTTCTTTTAATATTTTTTATTCAGAGGATTTGAAGAAATGGTTGTTGTGGGGATATTGGCTCTCACCAATCACGTATGGACTGAATGCCATTGCTGTCAATGAATTTCTCGGAAAAAGTTGGAGACATGTATGCAAGGATAATTTTTCATGATTGTGAAAGTAGGTGAAAATCTTCAGAAAAATGTTAATTTACATGCTTGGAAATTGTACTGCAGGTTCCTGCCAACTCAACAGAAGCATTAGGAGTTATGATCTTGAAGTATCAAGGCATATTCCCAGAGGCACGCTTCTACTGGATTGGATTAGTAGTTTTGATTGGATTTATTCTTCTGCTGAATTTCCTTTTCACCTTGGCACTTCAGTATCTTGATCGTAAGTACCTAGGCATATTATCTTCTGTCTACACATGGACAGTAGCATTGTTATGTTTTAACAATCCTAACAATTTCCTGGATGCAGCACTAGAGATGCCCCAAGCAGTACTATCCAATGAGGCATCCTCTACAACAGAGGATAGCAGAGTTGCAAGCAATCCTACTATGCAGCATGGCATGGTTCTTCCATTTGAACCCCTTTCAATTACTTTCGAGGAAATCAGATATGCTGTTGATATGCCTGAGGTATCTTCAACTCTTTGTAAAGGGAATATAGTATTATTGCTATATTTCATTAACTAAAATTTTTGGTGACTGAAAAGGAACTTGAACTACATATATATGCACTCTGTATTAAATTATTAATATTACCATCAAAGCACAATATCAAATATGTTATTGTAGAACTCCTAGGTTGGAATATATGTACCTTTCATAATAATTGATCCAATTACAAAAGATGAACGCAATCTTTTTTTTTTCTTTTTAAAAAGAGGATCAAAGGATTTCACTCCTACCTCCATAGTGACTCGAACCCATGACTTCGTCATTAGGTAGTGGGTAAGATGAACGCAATCAATGCATTTTCATCCTTCACATAAATATGTGCTTGCAGGAAATGAAAGATCAAAGCCAAACTCGAGATCGGCTAGAACTTCTGAAGGGTGTGAGTGGTGCTTTTAGGCCTGGAGTTCTAACAGCTTTGATGGGTGTTAGTGGTGCTGGGAAAACCACTCTCATGGATGTCTTGGCAGGAAGGAAGACAAGTGGATATATTGAGGGGAGGATCACCTTATCTGGATATGCAAAAAGGCAAGAAACATTTGCTCGCATATCAGGATACTGTGAGCAAACAGATATACACTCCCCTCATGTCACAGTTTACGAGTCTTTGGTTTACTCTGCATGGCTCCGGTTGCCCCGGGAGGTTGATTCCCCAACCAGAAAGGTATACCTATCCTTCTTTTATGTGAAGGCTTGTCTTTAGGCTGATATTTTCTTTAATTGTGGATTATGTTTAGTCAAGTCTTGTTGACCATATCTATGCTTTAATGATTTGCAGATGTTTATTGAGGAAGTCATGGAGCTTGTAGAAATGACCTCAATAAGTGACAGACTTGTTGGATTGCCAGGAGTGAATGGTCTCTCAACTGAACAACGCAAAAGGATAACAATTGCAGTAGAGCTTGTTGCCAACCCCTCGATAATATTTATGGATGAGCCGACTTCTGGCCTTGATGCTAGGGCAGCAGCAATTGTAATGAGAACGGTGAGGAATACAGTGGACACCGGGAGAACTGTAGTCTGTACCATCCACCAACCAAGCATTGATATATTTGATGCTTTTGATGAGGTGAGATACTATTAGTATTATATAGTACCTAACATTTTGGATATACTATTAATTTAATGTTACAAGATTTAAAAATTTGATATGCTACTGCAGATGTTGCTTCTGAAACAAGGAGGCGAAGAAATATATGTTGGCCCTTTAGGCCACCATTCTTCCCAGATGATTGAATACTTTGAGGTTAGGCGTATAATACACTAAATATATTATCTGCCATTCTTGACTCAACTACTAACATTGATGAGATTTTAGGAGATTGGTGGAGTTTCTAAAATCAAGGATGGTTACAATCCAGCAACCTGGATGTTGGAGGTTACTTCTCCAGCACAAGAAGCATCTCTTGGGGTTGATTTTGCCAACATATACAAGAATTCAGAAATATATAGGCAAGATATCCATAAAAATTCATGTAATAATGCTATTCTTGTGTTTCAACTACTAATTTCTATATCTGAATGATTAGGACAAATAAGGCATTGATAAAGGAACTAAGTACTCCTGCACCAAATTCAAAGGACTTGTACTTCCCAACAAAATATTCACAGTCTTTCTTTACCCAGTGTCTAGCTTGCCTATGGAAACAGAGTGTATCATATTGGCGAAACCCTCAATACACTGCAGTGAGACTTCTTTTCACAGCTATGATGGCCGGACTACTTGGGTCATTTTTTTGGGATCTTGGCTCCAAAAGGTATATATTGTAACATACTTATGAGATACCAGTATTTCCTAAAGTTGTGATGCAATGAATGTAAAACTTAATGTGCAAGATTGACGCTCATCATTTCATGGTCCTTCCAGAC
Organism: Rosa rugosa; assembly: GCF_958449725.1. Classification (NCBI taxonomy): domain Eukaryota; kingdom Viridiplantae; phylum Streptophyta; class Magnoliopsida; order Rosales; family Rosaceae; genus Rosa; species Rosa rugosa. The sequence goes on from NC_084823.1 coordinate 41,997,126, forward strand.
AAAAGCAAATAGATCTCTTTTGTGCGATGGGTTCTATGTATGCTGCTGTGCTCTTTATTGGTATACAAAATTCCTTGTCAGTGCAGCCAATCGTAGGTGTTGAGAGGTTGGTCTTTTACAGAGAAACAGCTGCTGGAATGTACTCAGCTTTTCCATTTGCCTTTGGACAGGTATAGTATTCGTTACTGAGTTTCTCAATCTATAAAGATCAAAGTTAGATCAATCCATTAGCCTGTCCTATATGTTGGGTTTTATGCCTATCCCTGCTTGGTGGAGATATTTTGCATGGCATGAATGCATGGTATTAATTGACTGTGCATTCAAGGTGACAACTTATGCATGGAAAATTGGTGCATGGTCAAGTGCATGCATTGGGTATAAATGTATGGTTAAGTTGATGCACTGGGAAGAAATGCATAGTTAAATTCATGTTTTGACCTTTTTAGTCTTCCTATAGGGAGTTAATGTGGGAGATAGGTAGTTGATTCATGTATGAACATTGATGAAGTGAGTCTATAGACTTCTATCAATGGTATAAATAGATGAAGCTTGTGTGGAGGCAAGCAAGGAGAGGTCTAGAGCAACTATAAGAGTCTTCGTGTATAGAAGCAAAGTGAGTTGTGTTCAAGAGTGTGAATAGCTCATGGGTAGAGTGATCTTCTAGGTTGAGAGAGGGTGTACAAGGGGTATCCTATTGGATACAAGGGCTTGGGTTGGACATAAACTTGAGCGGTGTAATCTTGTACTTGTGTAATTCTCTCATTAGTGAAGGTGAAACTCTCAAGGACGTAGGCAAGGATATTGGCCGAACCTAGCTCGTTAAATCTTGTTGTCTTCTTTTCTTGGTTATTTCTTCTTTCTATCTCTATTTCTCATACTGGCGTGGCAGAGGGATTAAATTCCCTAACACTATATATCTGCACGTTAGGGAAAGTGTTGGTTTCATATATACACTTCGCACTAATAAATTATTTCTCAGCACCACTTCCATTTTTTGGTCAGAAACAAATGGTCGTCTATAACAATTTACACTGTATATTTGTCCTCTACATTTCTTGTACATGAATCTAGACCACCCAAATTTGACAAAGATGAAAATTTTAATTTCTGCAGGCTATCATTGAGATCCCATACACTTTGATCCAGACTATTATATATGGGGTTATAGTATACCCCATGGTCGGATTTGATTGGACAGTCAGCAAGTTCTTTTGTTATCTCTTGTTCATGTACCTCACCTTCTTATACTTCACCTTCCATGGCATGATGATTGTGGCCATTACTCCCAACAACACCATCTCTGCTGTAGTTTCGTCTGCCTTCTATCCATTATGGAATGTTATTTCAGGATATCTCATTCCCAAAACAGTTAGTGCATATATATAAACATGTGTGTGTGTGTATTAACTATTAATCACTATATACGCATGTTTGTTTATCAATCTGATGGTACATACTCACTTTAGTTCTATTTGGCGGTGACAGAGAATTCCAATATGGTGGAGATGGTTCTATTGGGTCAGCCCGACCTCTTGGAGCTTGTATGGATTGTTTTCTTCACAGTTTGGAGGACTCAAGGACACACTTGATTCTGGTGAAACTGTAGATCATTTTATGAGGACATATTTTGGATATAGTAAAGACTTTCTAGGTGTTGTTGTAGCTGTGCTTGTTGGGTTTTCAGCGTTCTTTGTTTTCATCTTTGCTTTTGCAATCAAGAAACTAAACTTCCAAAAGAGATGAATCATCGTACATGCATGTATATGTGAATAATGAAATATGATATACTAGTCCCATTATTAGTCTCTCCTTTTGATCCCGATCTGTTATCTTGCTGAAATCAATAGTTATATATATGTGACATGTCCTACAAAAGGTATCATATCATAGAATATACACATATCAAAGGATGCTTTTGATGATTTGAACTTCTGTTAGGTCCACAAAAATTTGTAATATTTGTGTTTATCTTTCATGACAAGTAAAATTATGATGAAATGATGCATGACAAAGTAAAACAGGTTTTAATTTGGTCTATGGATGGAGACAAATGTTCTCCTCAAAGAGGGGCTTTGCAATGTGCAAGTCAAATTGAGAGCATCTCTAACGGCTTTGATGAATTTTTGTGATTTTTTGTGAATTTTTTTTTTTTTTTTTTTTTTTTTTTTGACTTTGGACGACAATTCTTTTCCTACCTCACTCTTGATGTTGAGAATTTGAACCTATGACCTCCATTGTGTTAGTTAGGCTAGCTAATCAACCAGTCACGACTCACCAACGAGAGGCGAGAGTTATATGTCAGGTAATTACTATAGGCATTACATAAATTTAGATCCTAATCTAAACAATTTGCAATCAATTATATATAATGAAGATAGGCGATAAGATCAAGCAATTAGAATATATGGTGAATGTAGACATAGTTGACTTAGAGAGGATTGATGAGGTGGTTTAACAGTAATTTAAACCATTAATTTGATCATTGAATTTAGAATTAACAGACTAATACGTTTCGATAGTGATACAAAACTACATTTCGCTAATGATAAAACTCTTCTTGACGTTCAAAACTTTCGAACGATGTAAGCATGCTCACGAGACTGATGATCAAAGAAACATATTGCTAAAACTCTATGATGTGGTTTTTAGTAAAATTGATTTAAATCCATTTTAGCCAACTTGGACCTAGCTCTACTAAGGTTTACTCGACCACGGCGGCAGCGATCGACAAAACTCTCCAAAATGACCTACAATGGTGAATGTCCAACTAGAAAGGTGGGGCTCTTCCCCATTCTCTTCTCTGTTTGGTCTAGAGGCAGCGGTGATAGAGCTTCTATCTGTCGTGTTCCTGTGTCTGTGGTATTTTGCCTCTTCCTTGGTTTGGTGGTGACGGGCTTTGGAGATAAAAGCTTTTGGGAGCAAAGGGGAATCTCTAACTTATCAGAGGTTTATGTCTTTGATTCAGGAGATGGGACCGGAAAGTGGATCTATGACTGCATCAGTGGTACGATGCAACTTCGATCAGACTCCTTTCTTGGGCTTGCGGCGGTTCTATGGCAGTAGTGCTTCGCTGGTGGATGAGGTGTCGCTGTTCTTCTGGGCTCGAGATTGGGGTGTTGGGGATGGTACTGACACTCGTGGTGGTAGTGACGCACTTTGCTGCGGCGGCCAGAAGCTTGTGGTGGAGGAGGATCGAGGGACACCTGGTCGGCTGGTCGGGGTGCTTCTATCTCCATATGGTGCCGGTCTTCTTCGGTGGCAGCGGGAGTTGTTGACATCGGCAATCTGCAGTCCTCTGTTTGGTTGCAGTGGGGTGCCCTTGGGCTGGTGCTTACTGGTGGGCCTGTTGGGCTTGCATAATTTTAGAGGGGATGCAAGGTGACTTGTCATATTCCATTCTTAGGTTTTAGTTTTTTATCAGGTCGCAAAGATCATATTCTCTGAGGATTCATTTTACTATTTGCTTTGGAGGATTTTGATATTTGTTTGGAATAAAGGTGCGTTAATTTCCTAAGAGGTGGGTGTACTGGGGGTGTCCTGAGTCTTATTATTATTCTATAATAGGTGTTTAGGGTTCCCTAAGGAATGATTCTTTCTGTCGATTTCATAGGGGTGTTCGTTTTCATACTGCTTGCTGAAGCTATATAATGAACTGACCTTTTTTCATCAAAAAAAGAATTAACAAACTGACAATATAACATATTATATGTTCCGTCAAAGTAACATATGAAACCCGGCTGGTTACACTCCTCTAACACTTTTTAAAGCTTAGAAAGTTTCGGAATGTTATGTGTATAATTGGTAACTGAAAATTTCAAGGTCTATGGGCCTGTGCAGGTACCAAACATTTATTGACTGATCCTCAATAATTAGCACATGAGCTTTGTCTGAGGGTGGTTGATTTGATTCAGCCCCTTAAAATGAAAGACAGAAAGGAAACCTAGTAGGCCTAAGCAAGGTTTTAAATATCTACGATATTTCCGATATCTCCTTTTTTCGACGGACCGATATATCTAGGGGGGTAAATATCTTATCTTTCACTGTTTCTGCGAAATTTCTCCGACATTGTCAAATATCCCCGATATATTAGATATTTGTGATATATCCCCGATAAAGTGAAGAAATATCTGTAAATTTTGAGGTAAAAATAAAAAAAAAACTCAATAATTCTCTAAATGAAAATCTGTGTGAAGAGAGATCTCCTAAAGGAAAATCTTAGTGAGGAGAAATCCCCTCAAGGTGAATCTAGGTGAGTAGAAAATTCCCTCAAGGCGAATCTAGGTGAGGAAAAAAATCCCCTCAAGGCGAATCTAGGTGAGGAGAATTGGATAAATACCCTCAAGGCGATTTTGGGTGAGAAGTAATTCTCTAAAAGTCTAAATGCAAATCTGTGTGAGGAGAGATTTGGTACTGTGTAGTCTGTGACTATTTCTGTAACTCTATATGTAGTTTGTAACTCTGTAGTTGAATAATAGAAAGAAGATAAAGCCATAAAGGTTCAATTATTCAAATGAGGCCAAATGACATTGCAGAAGGAAGTCAAGGAACCATATATGGATGACATGATGAGAAGAGAGTGCAGAGTACGAAGTATTAAATTTTGGCTATGCATCTTGAAAAAGTGAGGAATAACGAAGCTACTGTGTAGTCTGTGTCTTAAACCTGAAATTTTTTTTCGGAAGTTGTCTTTTGTTTTAGTGGATCAACATAATTAAAAATAGAAAGTGATATATATGATATGAAGCAAACTACGGACGGTTAAATAGTTAAATGTAATTCATCTTTTTTATTGATTTTATTTTATTAAGTGCAATGTTTATAAAACTATACAAAGGGCCCCAAATTGATCAGGGAAGGAAATTTCCTACCAATTTCCCGTAGAAATTATTGGTGGAAGACTTGAATAATAATTTGGTCGTCAAGTTACTCTTTCTTGGTTGGTGATGATGCTTAGTTTGTCCTCTATTGTTAGTTGGCGAGTTCCTCCACCTGAGAGGCATTATTATTACTCACAATGTGAGTGTATAGTCTGTAGTTGAATAGTATAAAGAAGCTAAAAGTTCAAATGCTAAAGTAACTATCAAATGGAATAGGTGAATAACATGCATAAAGATACTCAGAGCAGGCTACTGTGTAGTCTATTAGTGTATAGTCTATAGTTAAATAGTATAAAGAAGCTAAAAGTTCAAATGCTAAAGTAACTATCAAATGGAATAGGTGAATAACATGCGTAAAGAGACTCAGAGCAAGCCGCTCAATTATTCAAAAGTGGCCAAGTTCAATTATTTGAAAAGAGACCAAGTTCAATTATTTCAAAAGAGGTTGACTGGCTGAGTGAGTTTGCAGAAGAAACAATATATTAATAAAAAATAGAGTGACTATGCATTTGAAGAAGTGATCGAGGAATCTATATAAGAGTTTATCATATACTTCATGCCACCCAAGATGAAGACCACAGAGTGAGAACACCTGGTCATGGTGCTCAAGAGAAGACCCGATATGGGGGGAGGACTAGACACTACTAGAATTATGTTATTAGACATCGCATGTTTTAAATCGGTCAGACTTGCCCACGATGTAAAAAAGTAATCTAACATCGTTTTACGAAAATACCAATTTAAATGTATATTATTAACATCGGTTCTTAAAATGACTGGTGTTAAAAATTTTGTTCGAAAATTTGCGGGAACCTATTTTTGCAAAAAGCGCCAAGTTTTTAAGTGAAATGAAGAAGCGGGTACTAAAACTCAAAACTTTCACACTTAGAAAAAAATTGCGCCCGACCCCAAAACTGAAACAGATCGAAAACCCTAATGCTACTCTCGCTCGACTCCTTCATTCTGAACTCACCCCAAACAGATCTCCTCCCAAACTCGACCTCCATTCTCAACCCGACCCCAAACTTGACCTCCTCCTCCATTCTCTAGCTCAGACCCGGACCCAGCCTCCTCCGCCTTTCTCCGCATCCGCCTCCGCCTCCGACCCCAACCCTAACCCCCTCCTCCTTTCTCCTTCTTCGTCTCAGAAACAATGAACGCGAAGAACACCCCCACAGAGACCACTGGTGAGTCTCGATTCCTGGGAACCATCTCCGCCTCATCGATTCGAAACCTCCACCCCAGATCCATCTCAACCAAGCACGGAAAATCCTTCTTCAGCCCAAAAATTGCAACACCAAATGCTGAAAAAGCCCCTTTCACCTAACCCTTACATCCAAGCTGACCACGATTCAGCTTTCGCTACCAAGCCGCTACCAGTACCGTTCGATTTGCCCAAATCTCCGACCTCTGCCGCTCAGAACATTCCGGTGAAGGTACTTAAGAAATGGAGTAGCTTATTTACTACTTTATGTTCTGTAATTTGAAATTGGAGCGTGAATTTGGAAAGTTGAGTCTCGAAATTGTTTGATTTGCATAGTGAGATTGATGGATCTGAAAATCCCAGGTACATGTCTCTTGTTTTTCTACTTCATTTTGGTAAGTTGAAATGTAGAATGTAATCGGGTATCTGACATGTGTTCGTGACTGTTTGTTTGGGATGATTATTTGTCGGAGCAGGAGAACACTGAAGTGAAACAGTTTTAACTATCAGTTCGATCTGTTGCTCTTTTCTTAGAGGTACATATTTCGTTTTCTTATTTAAATTCTTTTGGAAACTATAGGGCAACATTTGGTCTCTTTGGTCTTTGTGTAGTAATGTCTGTTGTCGATTTCTTCTTTATCATATGTATATAATGAACAAATTAGAGATTTACTTGATTCAACCATGCGGAACCTTGATATTGTGGGGAGTTATGTGTTTTGATATTTGAACTTATGTTTTGATATTTGAAACTGGGAACACCGGACACCAGGGGATTGAAAATGCACCTGAAGTTTAACAGGTTGCATGAACTGATTTTTGAAATTTGATACAAATAGGTAGACCTGAGATTTTACTAAGTTGGTAGCCCTCATTTGAGCTTATAGCTACTAATGTTTTTTTTTTCCTCAAATAAGGTACTAATTTGTTTAGATGTTCTGATATTAATACCACTAGAATTGGAAATAGACCCGAGTATAAATCAGAGTTTGAACTTATTTGAATGAATTCCAATTGTGTTTTTGTTTTTGTGATTTAGGTTTGTTCCGTACTTCATTCAGCCTGGATGTTGATGTTGCATGATGAAGACTTGAAAGGATTACTAATTCAAAGAACACAGGTCTGCAATCCAGCTATTAGATTTCAATTGATGGGCAATTGTAGTTTCCGTTTAAAATTTGATTTGGGTATTGCTTAGCTTCATCTGGGATTGCTCGGTTTGCGATCGGAAGTGGTGTGGTGTTCTCCTGCAGTTTGTATTGTCTTGCATGTATGATTTGCTCATTGTTTTTTTTCATTTTCTGCAGAGTCATAGGTTGTGGACTGTTTAGTACAGTTTTTCATGATTGATCTCTGTCGAGTTGTTGGGTTGTGCGAGTTGTTTGAAGGTAAATATTTTCCTTTCCTGTGATGGATTTTGGATGTGGGATTGGTTTACAAATGGAAATTTCAGGTTTTACCATGTCATTTTAGTATCTTTATATTCTGCAAAGTTTGTTACTATCGAGTGTCGTTCTTGGCCTCTCATGGAATTTGAACAATGGTTCTCAGTGCTGCTATGCTATGCTTTCAATGCCTCTTTTTTCTTTTTTGGTTTTGCTTGATATTTGTATGAGGGTTTGTAAATGTTTATTTTGTTTGAACTTGACAGATCAAAGTTTCAAACTTTGCACTTATTAGTGCATTTATGACGGAGTTGGAAGCTGAACACCTGTTATCCAGGTTTATATGTGATCCTTTTATTGGAAATTCTACATGATTTTCAGATTATTTGAGTACTTATTTTATCAAGTGTTGCTGGACAGATTTCAGTCTAGATTGTGTTTAGATGCTCATCAATAATATCTACATTTGTAGGATTTTGATGTATGCTGCAGATAAGTGACACATGACCTTGTTTCTGCAATTTGTATGCAGAACGTTAGAGTCAACTAGCTGTCAGTCTGCTGATCAGGTGGAAGCAACAATAGTTAACAAAGGAGCCAGAGTAATATCCGAAGAATCAACCTGTTGGTGTTGTGCTTATGCGGGCGTGGCTAGCCAGAGATAGCCAATACATGGGAACCCTTGGAGAATCTCCAATCTGTCTCTGATGTTATAGAAGCATTTGAAAAAAGGTATTATTTTGTTTCTGTTTCTGTTTTACGTTCCAGTTACTTCCAAGTCTTTATATTGCTAGTGTTGGCCTCTATAGATAGTCCATAGGGTTTCCCCACTAATTATCTTCATTAGCTTGTTCACCCAATCACTGTGCCTTGTGTGTTGTTTATATATTTCTAGTGGGCGGTAAAGACGCGGAAATCATATAGCCAAAATCAAATTGACGAGGTGCGCATTGAAGTGGCTGATTATATACAGAGTTTGATGTAGGACTGTGACTGCCAAGATGTTTTTTGAGTAAGGCTAGCTAGTTTTGGCTTTGAAGCAAATCTTGGTGTGGAACTTTTGTACATTGTTGCTCATATGTTTCAGCTTTTGTAAGTTTAGGGGTTTATTTTCTGAATTATATTGAGTCATGAATTTGGAAAGAAAATTAATGGAAAGCCCCTAATTTTGGATGATGAGAAATGCAATTTTTTTCCCAGCAATAGCTAAATGCAAACTTTTCACATCATGCTTCTCAAAATGAAGTGAAGTATATTAAAGCATAATAAAACAGTAATGCTAAGGAAAACGAAGTCAGTTGAGAGATTAGAAATCAGTATCAAAAATGAAATCGATGTCCTATGATTATCAATATATCAAATTGTAACTCAAAACCGATGTAATCAAAACTACTGCACATCGATTTCTAATCACCAAACCGTAATCTATTATGAACATACAAATCACCTACCATGGAGCAAACCGATGTGTGGTCAAAAGGTGAACATCGGTTTTACGAACAAACAATACTCATGGGAACTAATGTCTACAAGTGTACTGGACATCGCTTCTGGAATAGAAATCAATGCAAATGTTCACGTAGGTATTGTTCGACATATACTTTATTAAGCATAAAATGTGAAAATATGAAGAATTAGACATACCTAACATACAAAAATATGATGATTATAACGATTATACATCGATTTGTTTTTTAGAATCGATGTTGGTTGTTGTCTGGGACATCGGTTAAAAACGCGCTTATACTGATGTCTATATCTTTCTCTACACCCACTAAGACATCGGTCGAAAATTAGTTTAACATCGGTTCTAGACTGATGTCTATGAACAAAATTCTAGTAGTGAGAGGTGCAACTGATGATCAAAGTACCCCATCTGATGTTTCTTCAATTGCCTTAAGTTTTGACTCTATCAGTTTAGGCACAGAGCGCAGTGGGATCTCAAATGAATCTCATGAAGGCAACAATCAATTTGGTTATGATGCTTTGGATATAATCAATATGGAGAAGTATATGATAAGTCATCTAGTTGGGTTCATCCTTATTATCCCCTTATAGAGGAAACAGTCGGCAGCTCTAAAGAGATCTATAACTATCATGTTCATCACTACAATTCGCACTATATGGGTCATATGTCTTGGTCTGATTATTGCATTTTCATAGACCAGCGAGCGGCTTTTCAACCGCCTAGAGTCTCTTTTTGGATGTAGATGAAGTTGACATTCATATGTATTTATATGTAGTTCCAAATTTCTAATAAATTGACTTTTTTCAAAAACGATATTTTCTTACCCTGTATCCCCGATATTTCCGATATCTCCTTTTTTCAAAGTATCGATAGATATGAAGATACCGATATTTAAAACCCTGGGCCTAAGTAATATATCTAGCCCTTATTTCTTTCATTGACTACTTCCTCAACTGTTACAGAAACTCTTATTTTCCAGTTCAATTCTGCAGGTATTGTCACCATCAACTTCATGATATACAATCCATCAATTATATGTGTGTGTGTGTATATTCCCATGTTAATTCGAAGACTGGGTTATGTTTGGTATAGCTGTGCTTTGAAGAAAAACTGGATTCTGCTTATTTATGAGAATAAGTGACTGAAAAGCAAAGCAGCTGAGTGTTTGGTAAACTGGCTTTTTATAAGTGCTGTCAGTGACAAAAGCAGTGGAAAATGTTTGATAAACTCAAACTGACTTGTGCTTTTTGTTTGTGGAATGACCAATTTAAACATGAAAGATTATTTTGCCTTGATTATTTGGTAATACAATGTTGTTCAAATGCTCTTGCTATCATTTTTAATCTTTATTATTTCCTTATAAATTTTTGATAACTTTCAATTTTTATAAATCATAGTGACCATATGATTAATATTGGACAATTTTAAAAATAACTTATACAAATATATTAGTAACATTAATAATAATTGATTTCTTATTGGCATCAAGTAACCACAAAAAATATCATAACATATTCAAATGTCCATGTTATTACGTGCACTCATCAAACTCTGAGTAATGCTATTTCTTATTGTTTCCATTTCTTGTGCACCATGACCATGATATTCTTCTACATCATCATCCATCTCTATCACACCGCTTGACCTATCACCCGAACTTTCTTCACTGCGGACAAAATTACTGTCTTTGCTATCAAATGTAGTCCAAGCTTTAGTACCTATGACAACAAGATACTAAATTGGCTGACCATTACAATGCTTATCTCCCCACACAAGACCCATGGCCACTTACATAACTCGAAAGGAAATGGGCCTCTTCGTGCTTTTATTGCATATAGAAGTTTTTCCTTTCAAATTTTAAATTAAATGCACCAGCTTCCCTGACATGCAAAAAATGAATGATCTAGCTTTACCTAATGGAAACCAAGTCGTCTAATGTATATTAGTACACAAAATACAAATCATGCTGCGGCAGACTGTTTGTCATCATGGTCTTCCAGATTTAAAGCTCGAAGCAGCTTTGGTCAGGATTCTGGAATCCCTCCAGGAAGATCAAACTCTAACAATTTTCCCCGACTGCGGTAGAACTCCTCCACAGGTTGACTCTGCAAGAACCACACTATATGAGATACTCGGATCATTAACTGAAACAAAATCCTAGAGACTTTTGTTATTATAGCACAGTAAGACTATGAGATCCTAAGTCCACAAATTTAGTGCTTCCTTATATAGCTCTAGTGACTTTGATGGCACAATTTAAAGGATGATTTATTAACATGTACTACAAAGAAAAAAACAAATATTCTAGTAGATAACAGTTGTATAATTTCAAATGTGGCCAGAGAAGGTGCGTATATGGATAGGCCGATTGTAAGTAATAATGAAAATGAATCAGCAAGACAAGAAATTTGAATGGTAAAGAGGTGTCTAAATTCTTGCATTGCAGTAGCATATATACATGACCAAAACTGGACTGCACATTCATTAAGCCTTGAATTATCACATTGTATGTTGCTATACCAACTGGTATAAAATGATCAAACCAGTTTCTGATAGACCTGTAAAGCTGTGCCAACAGAAGGAATAGAATTCCAATGTTCTATAATTTGATTCCAAATCTTCCTACTTTTTACAACCTATTAGCTTCTATCAACATTAATTTTCCATTTACCACAAAAACAAACAGCACACAAAAACAAGAGCAAGAATATCATCTGTCAACGAAATAGACTGATGTTCTCTCATTTAAATCTTGAAAATACAAGGTCAAATGTAAATTCTCAACAGAGAACACCTTATCTCAACGGCTCCCGTTCTACACAAACATTGTCCATTGCTTCTCCCTCACCCAATGCCTCTCAACTACCATTCAAATGTTCCTCATAAACTAAAATTGCCATTACTTTCAACACAAATAAATCAGCAAGAAAAACAAACACAGAAACTATCAAACAGTTGCATTAGAATCAGAGGTGGGAATTAATAGAAACTAATGAGAGCTGCAAACTTGCAAAGTAATCAAGTTGGGTGAGCTATTGTTGCGCTATAGGAAGCAGTGGGTCTCTATCATCAATGATTCAATTTTAGAAAAATCGGCAAATCATGGAATAGAAAAAGGAGAAATATTTTACCTCTAGCTTTCTTGCCAAAAGCCCAAAACTCTGAATAGCTGGTTCGTCGGAGATGACAAAAATTTGGGTGCAGAGTGATCAGAGTTTGCTCAGTTGCTTGATTGAGGCTTCAATTTCGAATTGGGGAAATCGTGATGTTGATAGGATTGAGGCTTCACAGATAGTTCATTAATCATTACTATAAGCCATGGCTTCTGCTTTTCAGTGGAAAAAGCCATGGCTTCTGTTAGAACTTAGAAGCCGGCTGAAGGAGGAGTTACCAAACGCTAAAGGGTGTAGCGCTTATAAGCGGATAAGCGGGGGAGCAAAAAAAGCCCCCCCCAAACGCAGCCATGGTCCTTTGCTTATAAGCACAGGAGCTTAAAAGCTCCCCCAAACGCAGCCAATTGGGCCTCATTATAAGAGAGACAGATTTTCATGTGGAGGGGTGAGGGGTCTCTCTAGAATCAATGAGTCCAGACTCTTCCATGTCCCTCCAACAACTTGCAATCTTCTATAGGATCACCTGGCACCAGGTATATATTGAGTTATTGGCCCATGCTTGCAGCCTATGGCCATGTGTATATGCAACAAATCTTGCCGTTTGTTTTTGCTATAATTATTTGCTGCTAACATTTTCTTCTTGATGCTTGCTGTGGTGGGGTGAAACAATTTTTTTGGCTTAATATGAAAGGGGGTTTCTTATCTCTTTTGT